>NW_015090846.1:5016961-5044101 GCF_001431845.1 Calidris pugnax
GGCGGCGGCGGGGGGGGGGGGGGGCCTGGCTGGGCCGTGGGGGTCCCGCTCACCTGAAGAACTCGAGGGCGCACTGGTTGACCTGGCGACCCTCCCGTAGGCACTTGCGCGGGTCCTTCTCCTCCCAGCGGCACAGCATGAACTCCTTGTTGGGCCGGTCGCACTGCGAGCCATAGTGGTGGGCCGCGGCCTTCAGCACGGCCGAGCTGACCGTCACCTGCAGCGGGGCAGAGCGGCAATGGGGGGCGCGGCCTGAATCGGCGCCGGCCCGGCGGGGGAAGGGCCCGGCGGCGGCGGTCGCTCACTCACCTCCTGCACGTCGAGCTCCTCCAGGGAGGGCACCTGCAGGGAGCCGGGCATGGCGGCGCCGCCGCTCTCCTTGAGCTCCCCTCAGCGCCCGCCGCCACCGCGCACGCGCCGCCGGCCGGGGGGCGGGGAGTGCGCGTGCGCGGCGGGCGCTGGGAGGGGGGAGGCGGAGCTTCCCTTTCCCTCCCCCGCCGCGGCGTTGCCATGGAGACGCGGCCGCGCCGGGCCGGGCCTGGGCCGCCATGGAGGTGACGGGCGGGCGTTACTACGGGGACACCGTGAGGAGCAGGTGGGCCCGGCGGGGCGCGGGGCTGCCCGCTCCTCCTCCCTCTCTCCTTTCCCTCCCTCCCCGACCGCCCTGTCTCTTCCAGGATGGAGGGACTGGGTTTCTACACGCTGCCGACGGGCACCGAGTACCGGGGAGAGCTGAAGGACGGGATGTTCGACGGCGAGGGAGAGCTGCTGTTCCCCAACGGCGGCAGATACCGGGCGGTCTGGCAGCGCGGGGTGCCCACGCAGGTATCCCGGGTGCGGGGGTCCTCACCCCGAGGGGCCTCCCTGGTGGCCACGCTGCCGGGAGAGTTTTGGGGTGAAATACGCAGATTTGCGAGCCAAACCAACGGTGTGCCCCCTCAGCTGGAGGCCGGGGGGTGTCCCGCAGGTGCGGTTCCCGGCGGTACCCGAGCCCCAGCCGCCCCCCGCGCTGGCTCTGCTCAGCGAACGCGCGGTTTTGGCAGGGGGAACGCTGGCCTCCTCCGCGCTCCGTCCATCCATCATGTTTATTAACTCGCTGCTTGAACATGTTTTGCAGGGGAAATACACTTTCGCAGATGGTCTCGAATACAAAGATAAAAAATGGCATTACTGTGACGGCTACGACAGAAGATTTTATACAGAAATCTGCTCTGGTCTTAAACCAGCAGGTACTGAATTGCGTTTTGCGATCCTGAGAGTCTGGAAGGAATTAAACTAACAACTTTGCTTAAGAAAGATTAATTCGGCTACATGAGTAACATGGAGCAGAAACGCTCTGGCTAATTTCAGGGCCCGATGTTGGACGCTGCCAGAAGAACGCTGACACCCCCTTCCACCAGCACAACCCACGGCACCGTCTCTCCCGGAGCGATGACCCCGCAGGACGGGGCTCTGTTATCTACAGCTCCCCATATCCCCATTAACCCTTCTGTACATTTCACCTTCGGCATGCTTTTAATACAGAAATGTTGAGCAAAAGCAATTAATTTACATCCAGAACATCAAATAAAGTTTGAATGCAGCTATCCCACATAGCTTTTTAGTACATACCAAAATAAACACTTGTGTCCGGCCTATATTTCTACTGAAGGCTTTTATAATATCATTATTTGTCTGTAGTCAAAAGGTGAAAAGATTTATAAGGACCAAGTGAGTAAAAGCTGTAACGTAATACATAAAATACTCTTCTTTCTACAAAGAATATTTTAGCGATGACATGTAGTTGTTCTGTGAGGCCAGCAAGACTCTCCTGGCCCCATTTTTGGAGTTTGGGGTCATATTTATAATGTTAGCTTAGTGGGTTGAATCACGGGACCGCAAATGAGGAAATCAAAGTGATGTCTTTTTATCACACGCTTTTAGTGTATGGATTTTTCCATTTTCATTTTTCTCCATCTGCAAAATTGGCAAAATGTTTTATAAGATTTATTGTAAGGTAACGGCATTGTTTTTATAGCGAATGCCATGGAGATGTAATATTTGTTAGTTGTCTTGATCAAAGACACAAATGGAAAAAAAAAGCAAAATAGAGCAAATCCTTTGTGGTTTTTTTTTTCTTCAGGCATTTCTCAGCTTACAAATCTGGATCCTCCCAGAGAAATCCCAATAGGATGTTATGACTGTGGCGATGGATTCTATAATCCTGAAACCAGAGTTATCGTTGACTACAAACACAGGTTTCTGAGAAACGCAGGTATGATTAACTACTTCTGCAAGGTAAATTAAAATGAGTTTATTTCTCATATCTTCTAGGAGGCGTGATTAAAGCTAAAACATAAAAAAATTCCGTGATTTGATTCTGTTATCACAGAGCTAAAATATTTTTTTACTTATTTATTTTTATCAGTGATGTTTGCGTCCCCAGAGTTGTATAAATCATATTTTGCAAAATTACGATGAAGTATTCCCAAGCAGACATGATTATTGTATTACCGTTTGGTATGTTCATCTCAGGAAAATCTTCAGTCTCTTCCATTATGATCTCAAGCAAGGGAGTGGCTGTAAGGTGTACATCACTGATCCTGAAAGCTAATAAATTCTCTGTTTTGAACCGGCAAAGTGCTTAAGCATGTGCTTATCTCTACATGTTAAAATAGTCCATTTTATTGAAGTAAGTCTTAGGGCTGTGTTTACATGCCTTGCTGAACAGGAAACTTCCTTGTCACCTTGTAGGGTTGTGTTTTGACTAGAGCCTGGCAAATGCTGGGTCTCCCTAAATTAATAAACCTTGGAGAAAATTAGTTCTCATCAAGCCAAAAGAGAAACTTTTCAAATTGAAAACACACAGAAGATCCCCAAACAGTTGACAATGGAATAACACAAAAAATGTCATCTGACATGAAACAAATGCTCTGTGTTCTATTTAACTTTTGTGTTTATCACCTTTTTTTGCTTGGAATTTTTTAAAATGAAAATGATTTCTGAAAGCAACTACCTATCCACCCCACTTTTTTTTTTTTTCCCCCCAAATGTCAAAATTGCAAGACCTGGTGTTTCTAGAAGACAGAACATTTCCTTTTCAGTGTGCCACAGTTTAACAGTTTTGTTGCTTGGAAACTCCATTTTTCAGCAAATTTACTATTTGTTGAAAAAATTCTGCTCAGCTCTACTTAAAAGAGCTTTTATAAGTATGCACTGTGATATTGGAGGAGGGAAGTGAAGGGGGGGTTAAATGAATTGGAGATACCATCTGCTATAAAATATACCCTATGATACATGGCCTGTTTTATAAACGTTGAATAAAAACTGATCTAGATTATTACAAATGGCATTGATCCAAAATACTGGAATGCAGTGGGCCTACTGATGAGGAAGATAAGCAACATGCTTTCCAAAAACACAGGAACCTACACAGATTAGTACAGGAGGGAACGCCTTGGAATTCAATTTATTGTTTTTTAATCTGTTCTTTGAACTCATTGTCCTTTATGACATTTATCTCAAACCCTACAAATTATATCAATCAATATTGGCTACCCGGACCAGCGCAGCGTGCAGTCTGACGGAGCGGTTGGAGATGTGCTTTGTGTGGCTGTTCCATTGAGAGCCCTGTACACAAAGTTAAACTTGTTGATGTGAGTGTGAAGAAGGAATGTGTCATGTAGGCCAGACCCTTCCTCTCAAGAACATGAAGACAATTGAAAAACCCGGCACTTGTTCAACATCAGAGGAACTCTTCCCGCCCCAGGAGAGATGATTCAGGGCACAAGGCCACTGCAGTAAAGAAAAAAAAAATAATTAAAAAAACCCCAGCTGTAAGCAGAAGAAACTGAGGAAGAGGCTGGGATGACAGGGAACAGATCCAGAATTACTCCATTATAGGTTGGGCAGGAAGAAGCAGGAAAACCTCCAGGCTTCCAGCCAAGTCTTGAAAGCATCAAAAGCAGATGGTAGGAAGCATTCAGGAAGTTCTTACAACAGCTTGACAGGTTTACCAAAATGACACTATCTTCCTCAGGTCTGGCAGCAGGCTTGCAGAATACTCCAGTTCTCACCTTTCACCCTGGCCCTATTATGAAGCAATTGCTGATTGTTTCTCGGCTGTTTGTGAAAGGGGGCAAGGAAACATACAGCCTTGGCACCGACTCGCCAGCACAACTGGCAGCACCCAGGTACCATTCCTAAAGAGAAGAAAATAGGCACCATTTGGAACTACTGAGTTTGCTCCCACCACTTCTCTGTCGAGCTGAGGGTGTCTAGAGTGCCATAGAGACTCCTGTTAGATTTGGCAAGCCTTGCCTTTCACGAGCATGGAGGTCTGATACTCATTTACTTAAAGAGCTCTTACTGTTGAAGCAGTGCAAAGGCCCATCATGAAAACATAATCAGGCCCAGGGAACGAAATGACAGCAACAGTTTTGTTATACGTTTTTATCTAGCAAAGTTTTCCAAATTCTCATTACACTCTTGCAGCTATTACTCCGTCCCTAAACCTCTTTTTCCTCAGGGGTGCTCAAATTTCTCTTGATTCTCCATGTGTTCTTCAGTCTTCTTTTTTTTTTTTTCCCCCAGTATTGCAAAGTACACAAAATTGGACACATAAATAAGAATGGAAATGCTTATTTGTAAGAAGATACATTGTTTATTTTGAATAGATACTGGGACTAGGCTCCTGTTTCACTAGGAGTTATTACTTTTTTATTTTTTTCTTCTGAGAAATAGGACTCCTGGCACCTTTGTAAAAAAAGCCTGGTCAATAGAACGATGGGAAGATTTCCCAGTTTTTCAGTGAAAAGTAGAAAATATATGATGTTCTGTTTAATGCAAAGAAAAGAGGTACAAGAAGAGCAGAGACATTCAGGTTTTAGGACTCCCGAATATCAGAGAAGCCCCTAGCTTTCAAAGAGAAAATGCCATCAAAGATAGATTTTTTTTTTTTCTACTGAGATGGAAAAGATTATAGGAGATTGCTTGGGTCACCTCTCTTTTGATGAAAGGCAAAGATACTTCTGATGAAAATTGCTCTGTTTCTCCTGTGGTTCTCCCAAGGATGGGTTAAATAATATAAAACATGTTCTTGCTCTTTGTAATATGAGAATAGTTGTGCTACTACTTTCATAATCCATCTTCAGGTTTAATTAGTATGTGTATGGTGTATAGGGTAGTTCTCTATACTGCAGTTAATATTACCTGAAATATGTGCATCTCTTCATTTAACATCAAGAGCAGGAAGACATAAAGCCTGCCTTTACACTAAAAGCTCAGTCAGATAACTGAATTAATATGCATATTATTAAAAGCAGGATTAGGCCTGGAAAACCAGGACAAGTGTCTTATTAAGAGGAGAGGTTTTGATGCTGCTGCAATCCCAAGCCAGCCAGCAATCAGTTTAGGATTTCTACAAGCCTGAAAGTCATGTAAAAAGCAGCAGGAAAAAATCCTGCTGCTTCAGAAATCATTATGAGCTGAAAAGGTCAAGACTCAAGAACATTATTTTTTTTACAGTTTAGAAAAGTCTGGGTTTAGAACATCGGAGGTTCCTTGGTTGTGAGACTGACCCAACTCCACAGGCAAAGGTGCAGAGCCATTTTAATTCTAAGCCTTAGTAATCACAGACTTACAGTTTGCTCACGTTGTTACCTTGGGATGAAGGTTCTCATGCTTGGTCTGAAGGAATTTAGAAGCAAAAGTTTTTGGAAGGTCGGCAGCGATGTATTCATCCATTTCAGGTTTATCCAAGTACGCAAATCCATGAAATAAATCTCCTACATTTAGACTTTTTCATCTTACGACTCAGATCTGACTTGCACCAACTGCTTTTTGGGAAATGTAGACTTTGACTTGTCTGAAAAATGTAGTTGAGAAACAGAGCCATAACCACTCAATAATTACGCAGGGTAATATTTCTGTACCTACCCTCATGTACCCCAAACACATGCAGATGTTTGCGTGCTCTTTCTCATAAACTACTGGAGAATTGGGTGTGGGATGAGGACCTGGCAATTTTTCAGGCCTGGAGTATTTCTGGAAAAAAGACAGCAAGTTTAACTTAAAGTCGACTGTGGTGCAGAAAAAAAAGATTGACTGCATTTAGGGATCATGCACAGGGCTTTATTCCCCGTTCTTCTTTGAAATTGCCCATTCTGATGATGGAGGGAGTGGATGAACAGTCTGATTCCAGGCTTGTCCCTAGTCATTGCCTAAGAATGTAAGAGTTGTTTTGGCAGATGCCCTTTGCAATGGAGAGGAAAGCCCCAGCAATACACATACAGAAGGAATATAGTATTTTTGTTCAAATGAATTTAGCTTCCCATAGATTTAAATGTCTACTTATAAGGCAGGACCATTTAATCTTTTGTACATTTGTTTCTTTTTTATTTGACTTAAGATACTGAATTTAGATGAGGTTTAGTTCCTACATATTGAAACTCTTAAAAGCTCTTCAAATAATTGTTCTTTGGATACTTGTTAAGCTAAAGAAATCAGTTTTGATCGGCAGTAAAAGTTCATGCTATTTTAAGTGCAATGCTATAGCTATTTTCTGTTGTATATTTAATCATTTTGAATTATATGTCATGTAAAAGATTTTAGCTCTGGGGCATTTGCCAGATGGCTGATTCTGCATTTCACACAACAAAAGAAATAATGTTTGTGTAAAGCTCTTAAAAATAGTTGGTAATCAGTATATTCTACAACGAATAGGATCCAGACCTGTTTGGAAAAAAACCCCAGCTTTTGCAGAAATTAATTTAGAGGATTTGGTCTCTACCTCTGGGCTCTGAACAAAACAAATTGTGTCTATTGTTTGCTGATTTTTTAACATTTAACAAGTTAACTGAATTGTAAATTTTACTCATTTTTATGTTAAATGCCGTTTATTGCAATCCATTGATCTTTTTTTCTCTTTACTTTGGCTGACAAACTTATTTCTGAAAGCAGGGTTTTGTAAAACAGAGAGCCAATACTACTCTCCCTTTACACAAGTAGAGCATACGAATGTGAGTAGCCCTTTGCTTTTCTTGCAGCAGCTGAAGTACTTGTCCTTTTTACTGCTAACTCCTCTTTCTTGCCTCTTTGATTCATATTCCTTCAAAATACCACTGCAGAATATGTTTTCTCTCTCTGCTATGGCACTCAGCTTGTTTTCTTTGCCTGCAAGGCTCTACACGAGTCCATGCAAATTCATCTTTTGGTTATGTCTCCTCCAACCCCCAAATACTTTTTTCCCTTACGTCTAGTCCCAGGACATAGTTTTTCAGTTTTCCGGTGCCTGGTTTCTGGGCTCACTGCTTCTATGATGGTCAGAAGATTTGAAAATTATTACATTAAGGGAAAGGTTAGAAATGGTATGAAAGCTCCTTCATCTGGATCTCCAAGTGTCACTCAACTACCTCTGCCTATTTTTTAGTCAGATAGCTTTTGTCCTGCTGTGAGAGCTTTGGACCTAAATAGTCTACAATGCTTAACAAATAAATTAGTTGAGGAGCCAGATCTGAGAAGGAGGAGAGGCAGGACATTAGCAAATATCAAACTAGGGACTGCTGAGTGGATAAGGCAAATGAATGAGTATTGAAGATGGCAGAAGGAAATTGAGTCACTTAATTTAAAGAAAAGATAAAAGACGTAGCTTTGTGTCTATTCTTACTGTACCCTGAACACTTTTTAAAATGTTGTACCAGTTCTCCTACCCATCATATGCTCTTTTCATATTTTTTTTTATATAGAAAAGCATTAAGATCAGGCATATTTTGAATGCCACTGCAAAACATACTTATGTCTTTCTCAGCGTCAAAGTCTGCTCAGGTGACAGAGATATTGGAGGCTTCTTCTCCATGTAACCAAGTAAATGTTTTTAGATTAAATTTGGCTTACAATATTTAATATAAAATACCCTCCATTCAGTAAGATAGGTTATGAACCCATATGATTTATATTCAATACTATAAACAACAATGATAGTATTAATGTATGCATCACGGTGTCGGTTACTACAGCAATTTCAGTAGCTATGGCTTTTGCAGATATATTGTTCCTTGTGGTTTCCTGATCTTAAAATACTTATCGTTTTGAAAACTATGAAAGTTTCAGTTCCAAACAGTGGCATGCCAAGAATAACAACGTTGTTTGCGTGCTGGCCATCCCATTGTGAATCCATTAGATAGGTTATACACAAGTCTTATAGGCACTTACATTCAACTATACAGTTCATGTGAAAACAACTTTTACAAGAGATGGAAAGTTCATTTGGGGGCCATTTTGGAATTACAGTAATTAAAAGTAAATGGAAGGGTGAGAATTTGTGGGTGGAAGCAAAGGTTAATTGAAAACATATTTTCCATTTTCTTGCCAGCCTTGATGTTGGTGGGGTCAGGTGCAGTAAGGAAAGTGGCGCTAGGGACCGGGAGTGGGGGCAGTGGAAATGAAACGGGTGTGCCAGGCAGAATGCGTGGCTGAGATGCTATCACATGTGATTGTAATTGTCTGGTGGAAGAACATGATAAACTGCACTGCGGGTGATGGGAGGAGTCAGGCCTAGCGAAAGAATTAAATGATATTGTTGTTTACAATGGTCTGTGTGTGATTGGCCCTCTGCAAACAGAGAGGAAACTCAGCTCTTGTTCAAGAATTGTCTATTGTAAACACACTCTCTTACAAACCATGGCCATGGGAAGCTGCTCTTACCACATGGCTGCGTCCTCAGCGTACGCCGGAGCTGTGAGCCTCCGATTGTCCTGATGGAGAGACACACCAGGGCACAGCTACTCCCTCCCTGCTCAAAAGGATTTTAGCAGAAGTGAGAGCGAGCAAAGGGATGATGCACACTCACGTCCGGTCCCAAATCACCTTTGGGCAGAGGAGGGAGCCAAGGAACTGAATTTTGGAGTGCATCAGGCCTCCAGTGTAGAGAAAGCCTTTAAGACAAGAAGTAGGTAAATCCAGGAACCTACACAACAATCCTGCTGTTTGCTGACAGTCTCAGCCCTGCATCATGGCAGACCCCTAAGCATGTAGAGTCCTAGGAAGTCTCTCCCAGCTGAGGTTTCCATAAGCAACACAGAAACGCGATAGCTAGACGCAAATAATTTTAAACTTTGCAATATGCATTTAATATAGGAAGATTAAAAACACCTAAATTACAGTGCATTTTCAAATCGTCCCTTGGAAGCACCCTGAAGCAAGCCCACCCTGAATTTTCAGCTGTTTCTAATCCCAGCTGAGAGATAAATCTGGAGTGTGTAGTTGGGGAAGTCTCTTCTGCCACTACTTTTAGGCTGAACATCGAAAATTAGACAAGTGGTTTCATTTTGCAGAGATGTTGAGCCAAAATCCACTGATTTAAGTGGGCTGCAGTTTGAGCTCACCGTGCAATACACCTAACGGCAATTTTGACAGACACCTGCTTGGACTTTGCTGGTGTTTGGAGCTTCCCCTAAAGCCACCCAAAAAGAAGGAAGAAACTTGCAAAGCAGTATTTGTTAAGAAGAACTAATTTTGAAATGGGCTACTTACAGGAACAGTACAATTAACAGATTTAGCTGGGTCTTATTTGCCTAAAAAGACTGTCCCCAAACTGACCTGTTGGCTGTGTAGACAGAGTCCAACAGGAGAGCAGTAGGACTTGCACCCCTGGTTAATCACCTACTGTGGGCAGATGCTCTTTCTGGGCACCAGTCGTGCAGGTGGCTACGAGGGTTGGCTCCATATGCCTCTGCCTGCTTAATGAAAACAGCCTGAATTAATTACAAAAATAAAAGACAAGCTATGCCAGTTTGGGCTGGCTGAGGATCTGGCCCACAATATTCAAAATATATTTTGTGGGGGCTAGAAAACTGATCTTATTTTTGATTGAGATGCAAGAAAATAATTCAAAAGAATCAGTCAATACTTACATTTATTCTAACAGCTCATCCATTAAGATCTCTTGCTATCTCCATTTCAAGATTTCAGTGATATGTCATGATAATAATCATTATATTTCACTAACTTCAAATAACTTCTTAACATTTAGTAACTGAACAAGGATACACCAGATTGCAATAAAATTTTCAGACACGGCTTTTTTTTCTTTACCTTCAAATATCAGCACAGTTAGTCCTGTTTCAGCAAAGTCTGTTCCATGAATGTATATTCTACTGAGGAAAAGCTAAAAAAATGGATAAACTTTTAGAGATAAATAAGCTGACACAAAATTCAACACACATGAAGAACCCCATACTACCTAATTGTGCACAGGGTGATAATTTACCACTGATTAAAGAGTTTGTGTTTTTTTCAAATCTTTTTTAAAGGGAAAATTACTTCTGAAGGTGAAGATGTGCTTAGACAATCATATTAACATATTCAAACAATTGCAATTTGCAAAATAGTAATTACAACTCACTATCTGGTAGCATTAATCAAACTTCAAGGTTTAATTCCATTTTAAATATTGATGAAATGTGATTCTCCAATCTAACCCTGGTGTTGCAGGGTTATGGAAGCAGCCAGTGACAGAAAAAGAGGAACGTGTAGTTAACAAGCAGCTGCCACAAAGAAGGATCGGCATCTGTGATTTAAATTGTTAGCTGCACAGTCAGGTAGAGTGTAAAAAGGGTAGTCAAGAGGCTGTTAAGTCCATTGCTGCCAATTACTAACAATCAGGGAGGAGCTTTAAGACTTGTTCAGTACAATAAACCCAGTTTGTCTTGTTTCAGGGGTTACTACTGAAGAGGTTGCAGCTGCACTGATTCAAATAGCCCTAAAACTACAGTAATTATCAACCAGTCTTCTTTAGTGTAGCAAAAGTATGTTTTACCATAGCTTAACTCTTTACATTCTAATATTTCCCTGCCTCTTCCCACATAGCTAGCCCTGGACCCATTCTCAGCTCTGGGTTTGTGGTTCTTCTTCTATGCTGGATCAATTCTTTCATTTCCCCTTACCCAGACCAAGGACCAGCAGTGCGGTACAGCTGGGCTGGGTGGCAGTTCCAGGGATTTGCTTTAGGTTATTTTTTGCAATATAGAGTCATTACATCTATTTTTGCTTTTCATATACAAAGTTGGAATCCATATAGCTCATTCAGTTTTCACATCTGATTAAGCTAGATGCAAGTTAAGCAGCACATATGAACATGTATTTAATTTGCAGGGGATCAGATCACTGCATCAACTGAGACATTTTAGGGCTGGTCCCGGGAGGGTAAAATCCTTAGAGCAACCTGCCTTGTGTGCTTTCCCAGGAGACCACCACGACCCAGAGCACAGAAGGAAACAGCCTGGGCAAACCGAGGATGTGTTGGAAGCCTAAAAGCCAAGTTAGCACCTGCCTTTCTTAGTGCTCACAGCCTCGGTGCTCAGCTGAGGGAGCAGTGTAGATTTCCCACTAGGAAGACTGATTATTCCTGGTACTGAGATGAGCCCTGTGTATCTGTACCCAAACAGGAGCTAGGTAGCGGTGATGTCACTTTTGTTTATTCCTTCACCCTGGCAGAAATAGACAAAGTTTCATTTTCTTGCAATTATTACAGGCGCAGATAAACTATTTTTTTTTTTTTTTTTTTAGTTAAGGCGATTCCAGCTAAAATCACAGAGCTGCCCAGGCTGGACAATATCTGCTCTAGCCGAGGCTCACGTGATCACGTCGTTACCGTGCTGGAACACCTAGTGCATAGAACAAAAGCCAGCACATTGATTATGGCTTTGATGTTGTTTTTAAGGAAGCTTAAGGACCACATTTGCATTCCTGCTGCAGCCCTCAGTGGAATCTCTGCCTCTCTAAGGACTGCGTGGTCTTTAAGCAAGATTCAGTGCTTATCTTTTTAATTTCCCTTTTAGCATATTTTTCAGCATTTATTTTCTCCTAGTTTATACCCAAAAAAAGAAATGTGCCGTTAAGGGAGTATTTTGTTATGGACCTATTGATTCATAGGCATAGGAAATAAAAAAGAGATCATGTCAGCAAAAGACAGAAAGAGCCAAACTTAGCTATTCTATCCAAAGGGTAACATTTTTCAGTCGTTAGAGCCAGCCCACAGGCTGAGCTGTTGGAACAATGGCAGCACAAGTGTGTTCCCCGACCCATTCACGGTCACTGGGGTGATGCTCAAAGCTGGGGAACTCTCCACCAAAACCCAGCAGCCTCGAGTGGGGAGTGAGAAGAGGGTCAGTCGGCACAAGCCAGCGCTTTGTCTGGAAACCAGTGACTGTGCAAAGAGCAAACTGGAGAGCGGGCTCTTGGGGAAAAACCTCCCGCAACTCCCTGGCCTTTCTGCCTACAGGTTATCAGGGGTGGCAGACAAGTGCTGCCCTTCAGACAAGGGACAAATGCCTTGGCACATGCTTTTCCTCAAGCCTCTTGCCAGGATGCCAACAGAGCTGCCTGTGAGCAGCACCTTCAGAGGAGCGAAGGCGTGCACGCAACTCGTTCGGCCAGGAATGGGGAAAAAAAAAAAAAAAAAAAGAAGAAGAAAAAAAGGAAAGGCAAAGCTGACTTGATTCGAAACCCACTGCAATCAGTGAGATTAACCCCCAGGCTTGAAGACTTGTGCATCAGACCTAATTTATCACATACCCTCCTGTGAACTTTCCCTTCGTAGATCAGCACAACTTCATGCCCAAGGACTTTCCTACCTTTCGCATTTCAAATTCTAACGTGTCGCTTAACTTAAAAGTACAACTGTACAGTCAAAAGATCTCCATGAAAATTTGACTCCTTACAAGCAACATGCTTCTTTCTCGCTCTGCTCTGACCTGCCCAAGCAGGGTCTCAGCAGTGGTGTGTGAGTGGATTACACACTATGCCAAGTGATGGTCACGGTACCGGGACTACAATCCCCTCGGCTCCATCCTTCTTACAATTATCTATTCTTTCAGGTTATAAGGGCTGCTACAAACCCCTTAAAATTTAGATGGAGGCAGGTTAGAAGCACACATCACAAGCAGCTAATATCAATTTGCTAAGACAGCGGTAAACACAAGAAGCAGCTCTAATACATTTCATTTATATAAAAATAAATACAGGTATTGTTTTAAGTAATACTTTGATTTTTTTTTCTGAGGCTTTTTGAAGTATGTTTTTCCTGTTCTACTACACAGATCTCTTCCCCCTTACACAAACACAAAAGAAAAGGCTGCAGAACACTCTTTGGATACAAGAGTATGTAAAACCCTGGAATTAAGAAGCCACAATTTAACATTTGCCAACTTGTTTTTTTGAAATCATACACAAATTTCTATTCAAACTTTGCTGGATAGTTGTTTTTCTCTACATTGTCTTTGATTTTTTTTCTTTCAACACTGTCATCATGCTCTGAGAATAAATATGACAGACATGAATACTAACAAGGGACACAGAAGATGGTCTGAAATCTGTCTGACGGTCACTACATCAGCTTCTCGCTACCTGTCATAACATACATTTCACAAACAGCACTGAAAGAAAAGCTGGAAGACAAGAACCCAGGTTTTGACTACAGATTTTTCTTCACCTTCCCTTTTCATAAACCAACACACAATGCAAACTCAAAATTGTAAAAATCTGAATCTTCATTTCTGATAGTTTCAACATATCTCCTGCACATCTCCTGCCAAAAAGTCAAAACCCACAATAGAGACATGTAAATCTCATAGTTCCACCCAAGGTAATCTTATCAAACGGACGAATAATCAGAGTCATTGCCATAGATCCAGTACCTCCTGCCCAGACAAATTCTAACACAACAGCACACAATCCTTTAAAGAAATAAAAAAATGCGTTCTAAGAGATGCCAATGGCTAAAAATGGATTTCTTTCTCAAAAGAATAATCACTTGTTTGAGCTGGACCCTAGTGATGCACAGAGCAGATCTGACATGGTGATATTTGATATTTTCTTTTAGATGATGAGGAGCACGAATGGATCATTCGGACCTGCCGGAAAGCTTGGAGTAAAACAACTGAACATAAACCAAAACCATGAAAACAGTTTTTGCTAGACGTTAATATTCCAAAGCAGGTAATCTGATTCACAATAAATCTAATTTGTCCTTGTGGATTTGTCTCGCCCTTCCCCTCTACAGGAATATAATCTTGTCGTCATCTTTGTCAGCACAAACAAAAATGGAAATAATCATTTAATCAGTCATGCTGAGAAAAAGCCATGGAAAAAAAAGCAGACTGTACTCACAATAATATTCCTGAGAGGTGTGTAGTGTAGTATACATACACGTTATTAAGCCTGAAAACAATTTGTTAAAAAGAGTGCCTCAGATTCAGTGTTGAAGTCATTCAAATCCATCTTAATCAACATTATTTTCCCAGATTTTAGTTAGCTGTCCTGGTGAATTCCTTTCCTCTCTTTTTGCTCAGTACTTTGATATTGATTGATCATTGTAATAATGTACACCAGAGGTATTCTTTAATGACTGGTTTGCTAACTAGGAAATTATATCCATTTACTATGAACGTTTGTTGAACTCTCCTGAAGCCAGAGTTTAACAAAATAATAAAAGAGGAAAACTGGGTGGGTTGCTGCTTGATTAGTAAGCCAGAAAGTATTTAAAAATAAAATAAAATGGAATTACATCATTTTCTGGATGTAAGTGCCAGCACTTCTACTTGCATTAACTTTATTTATTACACAAATAAGACATTTACAAAGCACAACATTAAAAGTATGTAACAAAACAGACATTGGTTTTACAAAAAAGTGCTTACAATTTAGTTTTACTTTTTTAAAATAAATATTAGTCTTGACTGTCCACTCATTCAGAGAATTTTTTTTTTTTTTTAACCATTGTAGCCAAGACATGCAGAATTGCAACATGCTACAACAAAATGATTGGTGGATGAAATCAAACGGATGTGTCTATGGTTGGCATCCTACAGATATATCACTGATAGTGCAGGATTGGTTCCCACTCCCCTGTCCCAACTAGTGAGTTGTGTAAGCACCTTTAGCTCGGGCATTGGGGTTAACCAGCGTGAGCCGAAAAAGAAAGAATTGGTAATAAAACTGTAAACCATTCCACTTCCAGAGCCTAGCCATATTTAGTTACCTTATTAAACGTGAGTGAAAAGCCTTCCACTGGCTATCTTCATTGGATTTTTTTGTCTGCAAAAGGTTTTGTAAATAGCAACTGGAAAAGTTTAGTACATGGAGTCTGCATTGCTGCACCAGAACCCATTTGGCAATTACTGAATAAACTAAGAAAATGAGAATTATTTTAATTTTATTTTTTTTTTTAATCTACAGACAGGAGATGAATGCAAATGACCTGAGATAAGGTTTGGTTCAGTGGCAACAGTCAGTGTGAAATATGTTGTGAAACAATGTATTGAATAAATTAGAGGATTTCTTACATTCTTGGTACAGTTGAGTATTTTCCATACACATAATTAGCTCTAAAACTGCACAAGCTGAATTGCTTCCAGTTTTTGCAAACAATTTGGGCTTAATATAAACAGAGCCTGATTTCTGAATTAGCAAAGCTGCTCCTGGCTACTTATGGGGGAAGGTGCCCCTCTGCGGGGCCCTTCGCCCCACGGGTCCCCTGGAGAGAAGCACCTACGCTCCCTGCCCCCTGCTTTGCACTCGGGTCCTGTCAGTGGCATCAGTTAGAAAAACATGGATATACAGTACATTTCACAAGTGGGGTGGTGGTTTTTTTGACCAGTAACTAAGTTGATATTTAGCAGATACACATTTTCTATTTTCCCCCTTTCATTGCACCGCCGAGACAGACAAGAAACGCATCAAACCATTTTCTCCCTCAACAAAAGAGCTGTGGAAATCTCAAGTACTGTGGGATGTCAGGTCAAGCTACAGCCCAAAGTCTCTCCTTCAGTCTTAAATGAAATAGCTACCCACTCGTTTATCCCGCTAATTCCACAACTAAACAGTCATTAGGACGCACGAGCAAAAACGGAGAAGAAAGTTGGGCCCCGGTGACCCTGCTGACCACCACCAGCACCTCAAGGCTATTGCCTGTGGACACCATGATCCACCTCAACCTCCTGATTACAAACACTCCACCACTCCCAACAAAGGGAGCCCTTGTCCTGTGCTCCCTGCTACAGGCAAGGAGAAAAGTGACTGCAAGGGGAGCAGCCTGTGACTGTCCCCTCCCCGAGGAGGACGCTCCTGCAGTGGTGGTTCCAGTCATGTCAGGAGGTGACAATACTTTGCAGGCTTAATTTCCTCCCTCCTTTAAAATGTTATTTTAAATTGAGGACAGAGGTGCTGGCTGCAATTAGACAAAATACTGGCCTAACTGTCCAAGGTATTACCATCACTCTCTTTCTCTCGCTGTTCTCAAAATATATATATATACACACACACACACAGAGGTGTGTAAGCGTGTGCATATATATATTCCAACAAATACCAATGCAAGCTTGTACTCAGTTACTTCTCAAACCAAGAGCTCTTGGTGGCCACCTCAGCAGCCATCCATGTCTCCTCACGCCATTCCCTGTGTGGTCAGGGTGGCCAGCCCTCGGTGCCACGGCCAGAAGGTTTGCCACGTGTACAACACAGGCTGGCCGAACCAGCGGGACGGTGTCCACCCGGCCAGCCTTGGAGATTGATCCAGGATCTCCCAGAGAGAAAAAAAATCACGTGGATCTACAGCCTGGATTAAAAACAAGTTATGCAACGGATGGATTGCTGTCTTCTGCTCCTCGGGCACAGCTCGGTCACGTTACGCACTAACTGTGGCTCATGGTAGGGCTTTCACATTCTTGGGAACGCGGCCGCGCAGACACTCAGCAGCGAGACAGGCCCGTGTGCTCGCGTGGAGAGAGGTTTGTTACAGACCTGCTCTTGGCTCGGTGCAAACTGAGAAGGGTTGGCAAAGGTTCCTTGTTTACTTTGTGTTATTACCGTCAATGAAGAATCATTTTGGAGTTTTTTTTTTCCTGATTTGGGGCCAGGCTGCTGAGCACTTCCTTTGCTGAGTCCTCCCGGGCTGTGCCTTCGGCCGTGCTCCAGCCAGGGAGAACAACAGGAGGGCAGAGGGAACCAGAGAAGTGCTGCCAGATAAAGGAACAAGCCATCAGGCTGCTGTCCCCTCAGCTAGCGACCGCTCCTGCTGGCCTTACTGTGCCTCTCCTCTTTTTTTAACCAGCCTCTGATTTCTACCCCACTGGGTCCACTCACTGAACTGGGGTCCACACCAGGGCAGAACATTTCTACACCTTTACGGTCAGTTTCCGTTGAGGATTTCCCAGTCCCAGAGTATGGAGCATCTAAGAGTTTCATGTAGGTACATTCTGAAATCACCCATTTGTGACCCAATGTGACTCCAAGGAAATAAAGTAGCTTGTTAATAAAGAACAAGAATAAAAAAATATTAAAAAAAAAAAAAAGAAAAGATTTGGTAGATGGCTGTGAGAGGAGAGAGATATTCAGTGCTCTAAGAACAAGTCAGCAATCAAAAACTTCAGGGTACTAAACCTGGCTCTGCCACCAATCCCCACGGTTCCTCTCAGTTTAGGACATCTCTGTTTCCCCTCCTATAAAATGGGGGGAAAAACACTAAGATTCACTTACCTTAGAGTAAATCAAAGGACATGTGATTCTAAAGCACTTTGAGGAAGAAAAACTGCCTATTTCCAGCTGGCATCGTGTTTTCCACTTAGTGGAGTCTCAGCTACCCGCGAGTTTGGCTCAGGAAGGTCTGTGTATATATCGAGTTGCTGAGCCAAAAAAGCCCATTTCAGATTTCACACATGCAAGTGGAGATAAGGAGGGATGTCCGGGAACCGACAGCGCTTCACTGGTGCAAAAAGAGAATCAGGCCAAACCACGTAAATTCCTCCTTCCTTTATACCCAGAGGTGATCATCGACCCCCCCCGAGACTCAGCACGTTCTGGTTTGTTCATATTCCCATGGGTTTGGGAGCAAGATTTGCAAGCACAGTAGAGTCACTAATTTTGACTGTGGCTGGCATTGCCTTGGAGAGACTCACGGTCATTCTACAAGTCCACAAGAAACAAGTGAAAAATGTAACTCTGCACTCAACACACACATACACAGAGTGTCGCTGGAGAAATAATAGTGGATGTTAGGTGCTGGTCAATGGAAATAACTGAGAATGCTGGATCTGAGTGTCTCCTGCATGACTGATAACAGTTGCCTCGGGCCGGACGCTGCGTTTCAGCGGCTGAGGGGCAGTGGTGCTGGTAGCGCCATGGGCAGATGAGGAAGAGTTCGCGCAGTCAGTACTGAAAGAGGATGACCTAGGGGGAAAGAGGGGAACCGAGCGTTAGCTGCTTTCAGGGACAGACAGCCCTCGCCATGACATCTGCATTCAGGGGCCAGCAGAGCAGACGTGTGCCCTGCTGCCACAGCAGGCAACTGCTTCCCCATGGAAAAACCCTCTCCGGGATCCCTGTCTGCCCAGGAGTCACCAGCCCAGGAGGAGGGAAGGGGACTGTGGCAGCACAGCCTTAGAGGGGGATGCAACCCCAGGCTCACCTTGAGCTGTGAAACTATAATAACACACTGGGCAACAGACGGGGACCAGCGTTGATCCCCTCTGTGATACAGCAGCCACCAAGAAAGATGAAGACCATCGCCAACGGTCCTTAGGGTTTCCACCATTGCTCTACCTGCCTCACCCGCCAACCAGCACGGGCTTCCCTCAGACCCCTCTGCTGGGCTGTTCCACCAACATGGCCTCTGGCCGTGCCACCAGCCCGGGAAACCGCCGCCGAGCCGGTCCCAGCTCCGAGAGGAGAGGGCTGTGAGCCCCACATGCAGAGGGAAACAGAGACTTAGCCTTTATGGGTGTTTCCCCAGGATCTCAGCTACCACTGCTTTTAAAAAATGTTGGATGTGGAAAAAGAGGCTGCTTCAGGTTCCAGGAATTCAACATTCATAGTTTGGAAAAGGAGCTGGTTGAGGGGGCAGCTCCTTGACCTGAAAACCCAGTTCTGCAGCAGCTGCGAGCAAGAAATTGCATTTGAATCACGGGAACTACTTGCTGCAGTGAAGTGTCTCTGAATGACAGCACCAGGACTATATAATATTTTCTGAAAACCCTCCAGCTTGCTGTGCAGATACCATGGCAAAATGGTGGCATTTAGACTGAAAAAGTAACTTTGCTGTGCCCCTTCTTGTGCTTATGGACACAGAGTTCAGTAAGCTACCCTTGCTGCAGTGAGTAGAGAGAGATTTGTAAGGAGAGATGCTGAGAACTTCTAACAATAAAGACAAAAAGGCAAAATAAGAGTTGCCAAAGGCTCAGTGTTTCCTCAAAATGAACCCACTTAAACTGGGCTCCTAAAAAAATCTGATGAGCCTTATGAGCACATTTCAGAAGTCTTGCCCCCAAACAAGCTGTGTGTTAGAACAGACAGAAAAATATCAATATGCAATTATTTCCTGGCCAGAGATTGTGAAATAACATTCATACTTCAGATATTGTAACAGCCAGTTGGTAACTTTTTTTAAGCAATACTGGAATCCCCAAGAAATGAATCTTTCTTTATAAGTCATGGAAAACTGGAAAGTCATCACACTTTAAGGTCCCCCCTGCTCCGTTGCTAAGAGCCCCTCAGTGTTTGCACCGACAGCGCGTGCGGGGGCTGAGGAGCGGAGCAGGAGGATGGAGCTCCTTGCTCAGGGGAAGGGGAAACACCAGAGAGAGGGGCTTGGGCAGGAGGATGTTCAAAAGTCTTCAGTGAACGCAGGCACAACGTCCCAGCACATCACAACAACCAGGGGTATTTAGGAAGAACAAAGCGATGCCATTTTGACCCACAGTTGGTACATCCATCTAGGGCCACCAAAATTAAGAAAGGACACATGAGCGGGTGGCAGCTGCCAGAGACCATGGAGAAGCAGTGATGCCAACAAGAGACAGCAGTGGCAATGGTGTTACACAAAAATCTCTGCTACAGTCGAGGTCTGGCCCCAAAGCCTGAAACAGGGTCTACAATTACCTTCTCACCCCTATTAGATAGTGGTCCTTCCATGTCTGCTTTGAGGTGCACTGGTGGAGCAGTGTAGGGAAGTCTACAGTGCACTTGTCCACACTGTACCTGACCTGTGGATGAGAAGAGGCTTCAGCCTCTGTTACTACAAACAACACACGCCCTGCAACCAGCACCATCAGGCTTCCACCAGGGAGCAGCTCGGGACACGCGTGGAAGAAGGGGTGCCCGGTGGATCAGGCAGAGGTGCAGCAGGAGCCACGTTTCACCACGGCCTGCGTGGGCGAGGGAGGGGAGAAGCTTCACAAGAGTCACGGAGCCAAAACCTCCGTCCAGGCATGACCAAAGCTGCCCGTTACTCACAACTGATTCACCAGCACTTGGCAACTGTTAGAGAAAGCAGCTCGGATCTTGTGAGCAGGAAGGAGACCACTTGACCACAGAGAACAGGGCACATTCACTCCTCTTCTCCACGACAAAGAAAACACAAGGCAGGCCAAGGACCAGTCCAGTAAAACCCTGGCAGTGACTTTCCTGGGCACGAGGTATGGAGGGACAGAGGCTGCAGCCCCCTCTCCCCTCCTTCTCACATCTGGGGCTTCCCCATAAACAGCCTTTTGAAGATCCCAAAGACAAAGTTCATCAGACCACGAGGAGGAGGAGGGCGTGCACCAGATGGGCAAGGGACTACAAGGGTGGTTTTGGCTGCTCTCTGTGCCGTGGTGCTACCGCCTGCTCCCGGGGAGCACCCCGCTGCCCTGCTACCCCGAGCACCCCATTGTTCCCCCGAGTACCCCATTGCTGCCCCGAGCACACCATTGCCACCCCAAGCACCCCATTGCTGCCCTGAGCACCCCATTGCCACCCCGAGCACCCACTTACTTTCTATGTATCCGTGCAGCGTCACCATCCGGGCCCGCTCCGGGCTGCTGAAGGGCGAGTAGTGAATGTCATCGGAGAGCGAGGAAGGGATGCGGGACGGGGGGGCTCCCGAGGGCGGCACCGTGTGCTGGGGGGTGTGTTTTTTATGGCGGGCTCTGCAGTTTTGAAACCAAACCTGAAACAAAAGCAGCAAACCCCATGTCAACAGAGAGACAATTGGATCGAAGTGTGGCCCTTCACCAAGACCCTATGATGGTTGTCTCTTCCAAATATTTTTAAAAAGGACTCAAATTTAGAAATCGACACACTGAAATACCTCACCGGCATTCCACCGGCTTCCATAGCTTTGTTTTCCACACACTAGAGCAAGAGTTTTGTCTCAAGACAGTACAGACATTAGTGACATCTCATACAGACAAAGTGGCATCTCTACTACTGATTTCTCTATTTTGTTTTTTATTAGGGTAATCAAAACTCCCAAGCCTGTCACAGGAGTCACTGAATGAAGCACCCTGACGAGGGGATGCAGAAACTCACATTAATGAACACACTATTCCCTTCCACACTAAAATAACCTTAACAGCAAGCTGTTCCCTTGGGAATGGCACTGTAGCAGCCGGGGGAGCGGCCGGGCAGAAACACCCCCCACACCTGAGCTTTGGCTGAGTTCATCCACCCCTGCAGGGTCTTATTTAGATTTTAACCTTCAACCCCAACAAGCCTGGTCTAAAAGCACAGCGGAGCTCATCTGGGAAATGTGTGAGCGTTGGCACGGCAAGAGGAGACAAGACCCACTAAAAGCTCAGACCTGGGGAAGATGGGTCTTCAGGAACAACGGGAACAACATTGGTTTAATCACTTGTGGGTTACTGTGTTCAAAAACCACACCAGGAGAACATTAAAGCTGAGAAAGGAGGGTACTGTGGGATTCAGCCCCACTCCATCTGAGCAGCAGGTAGGAGCTCTCTGACCATATCTCTCTGCTTCTAATTAACGGAATGGTTAGGAGATTACATCCTAGAGTTAATACATGCATAGAGTGGGGGGTTATGCTAAGGTGGTGACTCCTTTCTTATGCTTTCATTTTTAGAAGATAGCTGGGAGCAAAACTCTTCCCCAAGACTGAGAGAAGATCAGCCCTCTGGGGCCACGCACGCTGGACCACAGAGAAGGAAACAGCCTTAAGCGTTTGACAAATTGTTTCCTGTTCAAAGTGCCTTTAAAAAATATCCACATAAAAAATAGCCCCGCGTGCAGACTGCTTGATCTTTAGCTAAATGAAGAATCTCAATAACTGAGGCTCGAGCCAGTTTTTCACACACAAAATTTAAAAGTGTCGTTGGCAAAACAATCCTGGATGAAAGCTCCGAATTTATTTTAATCACTCGGGCTTTTATTGTACGTGGAAAGTATGTCAGCAGAACATTAAAGTGAAGAGTATAAATGTCACCAGGGAGGAACGCTGGGCTGTCTGGGGGGACGGCCAGCTGGGAGCTGCAGAGAGGACATTTCTCCCAGTCCCTGCAGCTCCGCATTCCCTGCCCTCCCGGGCAGCACAAACGCGGGGATTTTCCTGCCACTGCTTCCCCTGGGGCTGCAAAACCCCTTTTTTCTTTAAACTTCTCAATCCCAGCTTTTCCCAAAGCAGCTGGCTTTGCCTGCTCCCGGTGGGATGGCTGCTGGGAAGAGCCCGTGGTGCCGCGCCGGGCGTCAGGGCAGAGCACAGAGCTCCGAGCTGGCAGGAGAACGGCAGCTTTCCCACCCGGGAATTTACTGGGACAGGCTGGGGATGTACAGTTTGGGGTTTTTCATTGCATCACGAGAGGGGAAAAACAAATAGAAAACCCATGAGGGAGAGGAAGGATGGTGCTGGCATCGCTATGGGACCAGGGAAGCAGGTGAGGGAGCACGAAGCTGCTGGATGAGGCAAGTTCCAGGGTCGGTGTGCAGGAGCAAAGGGCTACGGGGACGCGAGCCCTGTCTAGCACCAGCCTTTTGGTGCAAGTCCTCTGCCCCCTTCCTTGGCCCTGCTCGGCCGATGGTGCCTGCACCCTGCCCATCCCTGCACATCCCTGCCCACCCCTACCCATCCCTGCCACCCCCAGTTGCCCCTCACCTGAATGACTCTCCGACTCAGCCCCGTCATGTCCGCCAGCTTCTGAAGCGTTTGTGCGTCGGGGTTGTTGTCCTGAGCAAACTGTGCCTGCATGACCTGGGTGGGGGGAAGAAGAAGGGAGAGGGGGGTCAGGATGATGCCAGGGAACTGCAGCCCCTCCGTGTCCCCCCCGGCCCGGCCCCGCTACCTGCAGCTGCTCGGCGGTGAAGGAGGTGCGGGCCCTCTTGGCCGGCTTTGGCTGGCTGTCCTGCTCTGAGGGCACAGCCCCCTCCAGCGTGATCCCGTTGCCTACAAGAGAGAAGCTCCATGGGTCAGAAGCTCCCCTGCCCACCTGCCACCCCTGCACGCAACGGCCACTCAACGGGGGGACAAGTAGGGGACAAGGTGCCCGCCATCGTGGCGTGGGGCACCACGGCATCCCTGGAAGAGTGGAGCCAGCACCGACTCTCGGGGGCTGCCCTGGGCTGCTGAGCCCCTCTAGGGGACACCACCCACCCCAAGGAGTTTAACAGCAAATTAAGAAAAATGCAGCAACTTGGTGGAAGACGCGGGGAATGGGGGACGGGGAAGCGGCAGCAGGAAGATGGATTTCGAGGTGATGTCCTGCTGGCCCCGACTCGCGGTCACCACTTGGCCATGTCCTCCAGCGAGTGGCTCAGAAGGGGACCCTGCCTCCGCCGGGCTCACCCACATCCATCACTCCTGCCCCACGCTGCTCCCCGTGACCCCGTCCTCCCCTGCGGGCACTGCCTCCATCAGTTGTTTCATTTGCTCAGAGCATTTCAGAGGGCTCTTTGCTCCTTTCCCTGGCCTCAAATCCTCCCGACACCCCGACCTCCTCCTCCTCCCGGAGCAGCAGGAGGAGCAGTGCCGTCCCCGTGGCCTCGGGGTGCCCATGCCCTGAGCAGTGACCCCCTCAGGGGGACACCCCAAGGAGGAGGACTGTCCACCCACTTGCCAAGCACAGTGTTGGACAAGCCCGGCCATGCTCACACAGCTACGGAGCCTGCAAGGGGGTGGCCAGAGCCGGGGTCCCCGGTGCAGCCCGTGTCATGCCCGGCCCGGCTGCTCTCGGCGGTGCGGGCGAAGCACCGATGAGTGATGGATGAGGGAGGATGCCTGAGCAGGGCTGGCGCTCGCCCCGCTCCCAGGATGCGCCTGCACAGCCCGGCGCTCGCTCTGCGAGCTGGACTGGGCTGTGATTGTCTTGGCTTGAGTTGAAGGACTTTCTCATATAGTTTGACTTGTTCTTTTAGGATGATGAATGGGACTCTGACTTCAGCAACATCTGTTTATTTTTCTTCTATGTAAAACCTCATGTGCAGAAGAAATTGCTGGGTAATTACTGGACGGGGCGAGGGGGGGGAGCTTGGCCCTCCAACTCCGCAGCAACTGCAGCTCTCCAAAGCCATCCCATCCCCTTCTCAAAACCAGGGGATGCTTGGGCACAGGTACCCACACAAGACACTCACCACATGTCCCAGTGCTGCCCTGACACAGTGGGGCTCAGCCCACACCAGCAGGACCCTACGAGCAGCAGCAAACCCACCACCCCAGCCCTCAGCTGGGGTAACAGCTCTGTGGGACCCCCCGGCACCAGACCCTGGAGTCCTCACACCAGCCTGCTCCCCAAGGCCACGCAGCTTCTCCCCCTCCATCCCCACTCCCCACCGCCTCGCTCGCGCCTCCGCAGCAGCCGACCATATGGACCAAGATGCCGCAAGCTGTGGCCCAAGCCATGACCCTCCCAGCCCAACCGGGCACTCTGTTTTCATCCTCTTACTCAAACACTGTAAACAGAAACACTGATTATTTTCATGTCAGGTTGCTAATGGTTTCCACATGCTGCATGGGCCGGGACATGGTGCTTGCCTCCCCGTGCCCACCGAGGGCTAGTGAGGGGCACAGAGTGCTGGAGCTCAGGAGGCTGCCAGCTCCCAAGAGCTGCACCCTCTGCCATATCAACACATCTCAGGTGCTTTCTGAAGCAGGACAGCCCTGGCACTGCCTGGCCCGTGCACCAGGTTGGACTAACCCCACCAATCTGTTCAGCTGAGCATCTCTCTGGCCATTGCCACGCTGGAGGATGGGGCTGGGCCATGTCCGAGGGAGGGGGGGATGCTGTGCTGTGTGACCTCGGTGTCACCAGCCCGGCCCCGGCGGGATCAGGAGGTGATTGGGAAGGCAGAGGCTGGCCGGCTGCTCGTGGCGTGCCGCGGCAGGGCCGGCAGCAGCGGCACGGTCCAGCTGGGAGCGGCGTCTCCCCGGGCGGGCAGGGCGGGTGGAAAATGATGGGAAGGTTTTGTCTGATGGCCAGCTTTCCCACCTTCTAGATTTATGACTCACAGCCTCGAAATCCCTGTGGCTTCCTCCCTCACTGCACATGGCGCACTGGGCTGCGTGGGGCCGGGGGCTTGTCCCCGGCATTGCCCGTGGCACACAGGTCTCCATGAGCCACAGGCACATCGGCCACCCCCAGGAGCCCTCTGCCAGCCCAGGCCTCTCACTCACCTCCCCCTGGGGTCACCCACCACCCCCTTTTGGCGATGAGAGGACCAGCCCTGTCACCCCGTGATGGAGGTTCAGCACAGGGGATGGGGACAGCCCGAGACAGGGCCACGACCAGGGCATGGGGTCTGCCTACCGTTTTCCGCCGCTCGCTTGAGGTTCTCGATCATGGTGTCGTAGTGAATCCGGCACAGCACCTTCTCCTCCACCAAGCCAAACTCCTCGCCGGTGGAGAGCTGCCGCTTGCAGGAGAAGCAGGCGAAGCAGGCGAGGTGGTAGGCATTGCCCCGCGCTCGCCGCACCCAGTCGCTGGCGTAGATCTGCCGGCCGCAGCGGGCACACTTTGTACCAAACCGGCTGCGGGAGGAGAAGAGGCAGCGTGAGGGCAGGGGGTGAGGACACGGGGGGTGAGGGCAGGGGATGAGGGCAGGAGGGTGAGGGCAGGGGCGTGAGGGCACCACTGCCAGCCCCATCGCTCGCCCCGTCCAGCCCAAATCCCACAACATCCATGCAGGGAAAGGGCACAGATTTCTCCTTCCCCGCAGAGAAACCACCCCATTTCTGCCATTCCCCCGTGGTGAGATGGGCAGCAGTGTGGGCAGGGGCACGGGCAGGAGCAGGACATGACTCGCCGCAGCCCGGCAGTGCCAGCGACCGAGGGGCTGAGGTGACACGGCGCCGTGAATCAGCTTCCAAGCCCGTGGGCTTTTTATTTTGATAACAGCCCCGTGTGAGACTGGGATGAAAACTGTGTCAGAGCCGGTTCTCTGCCCTTGCCATAAATCAAAACATGTGTTTTCCCCTCACACATACAGCCGCAAGCATCTGCTTTTTTCCTCCTACGAGGAGTCTCCTCGCTGCGAGGGGATGGCGATCGCGCCCGAGTGACTTGTGCTGGGAAGTGGCTCGGTGCAGTGAGAAGCAACGATCCCTGTGCCGAGCACTGGGCGTTTGCATGCACTTCTGAAAAATCAAAAACCCCATTTCTGCCAGGACACGGGGAGCAGCAGACGTGGCCCTGTGTCTCCGGGCCAGCACTGGCCGGGAGGTGCTGCCCGCAGCGCAGGCAGGGCCAGGCACAGCCTTGGTTTGGCTTCTCCCTTGTAGCATCGCTGCTGCTTGAAAAAATAAATGCAAGGAGCAGCAAGAGCAGCGGGGGAGAAGCCAGCATCTCCTCTGCCACCGCTGCACTGCTGCTGGCTCCGACACAGCCCTGATGGCAGCCACAGCACTTCCCTGAGCACCCACCACCACGGCCTTGGGGTGCCCGGGGGCTCCCACCCGGCCCCCACCGCCGCCGAGCCCCGCGCATCCCAACCAGGGAGCGGAGCCGCTGCCACTCGGCCCGAGCAGCTCCACCATCACCCAGTGCAGACACAAAACACCGAGAAGAGACGACACACCAGGCGGCAGGAGACCCCCCAGCACCACAAACCCCTGGGGTTGGGGAGGCCGGAGCAGCCCCGGGCACTGCAGGCGGTGGCAGAGCCCAGGTCGACCCACGGCAGCCGCTGCCCGCGCCCGGCCCCACGCCGCAGAGCTGCCGAGATGCAGAAACACCGTCCTGTGCTGGAATTACTAATTGCAAAACTATTTGGGAGGAAAAGAAAGGTTTAGATTTTTCAGCCTGACCATAGCTGACCAAAAAAAAAAAAAAAAAAAAAAAAAAAAGGAAAAATTGGAAAAGAAGCCGGATAACAGGCAACATCATAGAGTTGCCATGTGTGGAATTGAG
>NW_015090846.1:5044111-5049340 GCF_001431845.1 Calidris pugnax
CGGGAGGCAAATGTAATAAAAATTAATTGGTACAACTAAATTAAAAAATACAGGTATGCAGAAGTCTGATATTGCTGAATCCTTTAACACCAGTCAAATGTAGAGTTAATCAACTGCATATTCTCATATCTGGGCACCCAGTAACACAGGTTCTAGAAATGGAGGATTGAGATATAAATTAAAGCCTGCTGAAATTTAAAAAAAAAAAAAAAAAAAGAAAAAACCTAAAAGGGCTGCCTTAGAGAGGATATTTCTGTGCTGAAATTATACAGAGACTTAGCTAAGAGACTTCACTAATTTACTTCAGATGGGAACATTGTAAACTGACTGTGTGCCAGCTAGTTTATATAAACGCACAAACAAAAGAACTGTATTAATTTTTTATTTAGAAGTAAAGATCATTCCTGTAAATTGAATTACTTTGAACAATGTGCTATGTAAACAGTCGTACTTGCTGAACGGTATCAAACGAGGGGCAGGCTCACCGAGCTAATGGCACGTGGTAATCGCTGCTCCCCGCTCGAATCACAGCCTGCTGCGGGGAGGGGGGGCACAGCACGAGGAGGGGGGGCACGTCCCTGCACCTCTGGGACCGAGGGGAAACTGAGGCACAGGGCACCACGCAGGAAAGGTCACGCATCCCATCCTCATCACACGCTGGCTGGGGTCTGGGGGGGCACCCAGCAGACACACAGCGTGGTGTCCCCCCATCTAGGTTGGGGCTGGTTCCCAGGGAGTGGGGCAAGGGCTGCCGAGAGCAGGCAGGGGCTGATGCCACTGTCCCCCCTCCCAGAGCCCCGGCACGAGCAGCCCCTGCAAGAGGCCGAGGCGGAGACACGGAGGCTGCGGCACCAGCAACCACCGAGGCTGCGCCTGCGGCTCCTGCCCAACACCTGCCTCCAGCATGAACCACAATGATCAGGTTTTGCAGAAACCAGGCTGAGCTGGGGCTGGGCACCCGCTGTCACCCAACAGAGACCACCACCACAGGGACCACCACTGCAGGGACGGGGAGAGAAAAGCCTGCGAGCAGGCTGACCTGACCTGTCCCCACTGCAAACAACGGCTCAAAGATAAAACAGACTTTAGTTCACCGAGCTCGCAGGGCAGCGATAGCCCAAAAAGCCCCGTCCACTGGGGGCTGCAGGGCACCAGGTGAAGAGCTCCCTGTGCCTCCTGCCAGCAGCCCGGTGGGGATGGGGACGGGGCTGCACTGCAGCAGGAGATGCAGAGCCGGTGCTTTCCCTGAGCCCAGCTCTGCAGCACACGCCGGGGCATCACCAACATCTGCCAGAGCCGTGGGCTCAGGCTCCGTGAGCGTGGTTTGTGGTGGGGTGAGCAGATGCTGCCAGCTCTCCACGGCCGTTAGCACCAGGAGATGAAAACTGCCAACGGCGTTACCAGGAAAGACTCATCCCGGAGAGACTCATCCCAGAAAGACTCATCCCGCCTCCCCCAGGGGCGGCCGCAACATCTGGGGCGCAGGAAGAGCAGAGGAGGGAGGATGCCCTGGTGTGTCCTGGCTCTCACACACTGCTTGTACCCGGGCACCACAACTCCCTGAGCCCTGCTGTCCATTCCCACCTGCAGGGACAGGGCAAGGGACACCCTGCTCCCAGGGCCACGGCTCCCAAATGTCCCCATCCCCAGCATTCCTGAACTCACTCTGTAGGAAGCCCCTAAAACAGCCCCCCCAAGGCAGATACAGCTTCCAGACATCACCCTAAATCACAAAACAGACCAGCGGCGCGTTGTCACAGAGAGTCCACCTCCGTGCTGAGCCACAGCAGTGCTCAAGCAGGAGCATCATCCCAGTGGGGCACAACAGCAAGAGGTGACAGAGACCACCTGGCCCATAGCTGGGCTGTGGGTGCTGGTACGTCCACAGCACAGCTCTTTTGCTGTCCCAGCCCCCAGGGACACAGGCCAGGGCCAGCGACCCCACGCTCGTGTGCCCAAGGGCTGCCCAGCGAGGCAGAGAGCCACGGGTGTCACAGCAGGAATCACACCGGGCCTCTGAGAGCCACGAGTGTCACAGCAGGAGTCACACCAGGATCACACCGGGATCACACCGGGCCTCCCCGCGACCGGAGCCGCGGGAGCTTGGCCGCCAGCAGCCCTCGCATCGCCCGGGAACACAATGTTCTGCTCAATGAGCTCCAATTTTAATTTGGTTCTCCTCGAAGCGCTGGAGCCCTGGATGCCAAATGCAATTATTTGACAAGACACAGGAAACAGCAACGTTTGCTTAAAAACGCACAGGAGGCCGCAGAGTGACGGCAGCGCCAGCGCTTACACAGCCCCTCACATCAACGGGGAAGGGAAGGTCGGACAGACCAGGCCAAAACTCGCCCACCGTCGGGCAGCAGTGCCCACCCGGCAGCATTGCAGTGCCCTGAACAGCCCCCCAGCCCCGGCTGCCCCCCAACAGCCCCGGCTGCCCCCCAACAGCCCCGGCTGCCAGGAATTAGCGCTGGCGCAATGAAAGCCGCCGAGCTCCACGCAGAGCACATCCCACTGCCCCTTCCCTTCTGCCTTGGCTCCAAAGACCCGCACGCCTTAGAACGGGGTTTCTGCTTTGCTTTAAAAACAAAACAAAACAAAAACAAAAAAACCCACACATTTCATCCGCAGCAAATAATAAATAAAATTTTAAAAAGCCCAAGAGTCAGATTTTCCCTTCGGATCCCGGCTGTCCCGGGCTCGCCCGGCTGCGGGCCAGGATGCTCCCGAAGGCAGGGGTCGGGCGAGTGGCCCCCGAGCCGGGATTGCCAGGGGGCTACCGTGGGTTCTCTGCCCCGACCCGCCCCGGCGAAGGGGCTCCGGCCGCAGACCGGCACCGACGGCGCGGCTCGACCCGCCGGGATCCGCCGCTATTGCCCCCGGAGGCGGCGGGAGCGACCCCCGCCCGCTGCCCCCTCGGGGAAACGGGCCCGAGGCTCGGCCGGGGGTCGCCGGGAGCCCCACGGACCGGGCAGGGGGGAGCGGGGCCACCCATCGCCCGCTCCCGGCTCCCGGCGCTGCCGCTCCCGCCGCACGGCAACTCACTCCCCCAAAAAATAAATCCAACTCGTATTTTTCAGGAAAAAAAGGCAAGTGAGAAGCGCGGTCTGGGAGCCCCCCCGCCCCCGGAACCGGCCGCCCAGGAGCTGGGGGGGTCCCGCGGCGCCTGCACCCATTTTCGTTTTAGTTTTCCTCGGGCATCGGCGGCGCCCGGCGGGAACAAACCCCGCACCCGGCGGGAACAGACCCCGCACCCGGCGGGAGCTGCCGCCGCTCGGGGCTTTCTAACTCAACGGGTTCATTTTGAGGAGCTGATATTCCCTATTCCCTGGATTTGTGGAAGGCAATTCAGAGCTCCAGCCGCCACTTTCAAACCGCCCTTGGAAAGGTCCGTGCTTTAAAAATCCTAACGGCACCGGAACGGTTCTCGATTCACCAAAACCGCTGAAAATGCCCTGAAGCAACACAACGGCCCCGCGGACTTCCCTAAACCTTTCACTTGAAAGCGAAGGAAATTTCGGTGAAGTGACCAAAAAAAAAAAAAAAAAAAGACAGTTTGCAGGAAAAAAAGGCAAGTGAGAAGCGCGGTCTGGGAGCCCCCCCGCCCCCGGAACCGGCCGCCCAGGAGCTGGGGGGGTCCCGCGGCGCCTGCACCCATTTTCGTTTTAGTTTTCCTCGGGCATCGGCGGCGCCCGGCGGGAACAAACCCCGCACCCGGCGGGAACAGACCCCGCACCCGGCGGGAGCTGCCGCCGCTCGGGGCTTTCTAACTCAACGGGTTCATTTTGAGGAGCTGATATTCCCTATTCCCTGGATTTGTGGAAGGCAATTCAGAGCTCCAGCCGCCACTTTCAAACCGCCCTTGGAAAGGTCCGTGCTTACGTTTCCAGAGATGCAGGCAAGAAAGCAGGAACCTTTCTCAAAGAACAATCTATGCGGATCCAATTGCAGGAATGTATCCTTAGACTGCACTTAAGTTAAATGCTTAATAAAAAGAACTGCTAAAAAAAAAAAAAAAAAAAAAAGGCAGTTTAATAATAATAATTATAATTATAATAGTAACGACCGGGCAGCACGGGGAGCGCCGCGACCCCGCGGGGACGGAGCCCGAGGAGCCGCGCACCCCGCGCCGGGAACCGCACCGGGGCCGAGCCGCGGAGTTTGGAGCGTTTGGAGACCCCCGCAATAACAAACGCCAAAGAAATCTCTGAGGTTTTGCCTCCCGAGCACGCCCTGCCCGCGGAGCCGTGGCCGGCGGAGGCAGCCCCGCGGCGGGAGGATGCGGCCGAGCCCCCCGCGCCCTCCCCGGGGTCACTCTCGTTGCCCGCCCGCCGGCCTCCTTCCTCCCGGGGCCAACGGCATTTCCTCATCCTGGTGGGACGGGGAGAGCCAGGGCGGCGGGCTCGGAGATTTAGTTAAACGGCAGCGAGGAGCTCGGGATCTGCCGTCCCCTCCCGCCTCTCAATTTGGGGGGAAAAAATAAATAAATCGCGATTTAAGATTTAAACCCAAAAGGCTGCCGGGGCCAGAAGCGGCCGGACGCGCTCCCCGGGGGAGGCGGGTCGGGACCGAGCCCGACGGCGCCCGGCGAGCCCCGGCCCGGCCGCGGGGACTTGCGCCGCCGGGAATTTGTTTCGCTCCGTTAAAACCCTCCGGCCGAGGACGCTCCGCCGTTTGCGATGCGGCACCGGGGGGAGCGGGTTCCAAAGGCCGGCCGGTGCCGCCGGTCGCACCGTCACCTCCCGGGCAGAAGCCGGGGCGACGCCGTGAGACCCGCATTTCCCCCGGCGACGGGACAATTCCCCGCCGCGCCATCCCCGCGGAGCCGGGGTGTCCCGGTTGGGGGGACGCAGGGGGGGTCAGGAACCCCTCCGGGAGGGGGTTTGTCCCCAGCCCCCCCGTGCCCCGAGGGGACGCCTCTCCCTGGGGATGCTCCCGGGACCCCGCCGGCTCTTTCAAACCTTTTTCCCCGCCAGCGCCGGAGCGGACCCGGCCTCTCCAGGGGCTGAGCATCCCCCCCGGAGCCGGGGCTTCGGCGCGGAGCTGCACCCTCCCGGCCCGTCCGTCCTACCTGAAGTAGTCCATCTTGCAGAAGATCTCCTTGTTCTTGATGTAGCAGCTGTGCTGCTGCCGCAGCGAGGTGCGGCACACGGAGCACTCCAGGCAGCGGACGTGCCAGATGAGGTTGTTCACCTGCGGCAGAGAAAGGGGGCTGAGACCCGGGGG
>NW_015090846.1:5049435-5050122 GCF_001431845.1 Calidris pugnax
GCCGCGTCCCCGCAGCCCCCGGCCCGCCGAGTCCCGGCGGGTCCCCGCTTACCATGGCGCGGGCGTGCGGGTCCAGGCAACGGGCGCTGCTTCCCTTGGGCAGCGGCTCCGGCGGCATCACCTTGCGGGAGAGAGCGGGAGAGGGAGGCTGCGGCTCCATGCGCCGGGCGAGCGCGGGGCACCCTATATAAACCGCCTCAAAACAATAAATAAGAACTTTCTAGTGGCCATTTAAATCCTTCGCAACAAAAGCTGCGTCTCTTTAATGAAGCAATTTGAATGTGGATTGAATTCTCTCCCTGCCTGCACTTAACCCGGGCCTCTTGAAGTAATCGCTCGGTTCCCATGCGAGCCAAAGCGCTGAAAAAACCCCACAAACTACCTGCAATTAGAAATTGCCGTAAATGCCCGAGATAAGAGGTACCCAGAGTGTCAATTCCGGCTGTCAATCAGGGAATCCATCAGGCCACCCAAAGAATTGCAAATTTGATTTTTTTAATGGTAGTAATTAAAAATCGAAATTCTTCCCCCCTCTCCCTCCGCCGAGCACAAAACGCCCCAGAAAACGCCGGGATGGAAAATCCTCCCCTCGGGCGCGGGAGGCGGCCGCCGGCCCCGGTACCGGCCCGGCCCTCTCCCTCCGCGGGGGTGCCCGCTCCCGCTCCCGGCCCCGCTCCCGGCCCCGAC
>NW_015090846.1:5051399-5085411 GCF_001431845.1 Calidris pugnax
GGGACACGGCCACGCAGGCTGGCTGTCCCCGGCACCGGGGCGGGTGGAACGGGGCAATGGGGGTTTTGTTCACATCCCAGAGGGAGGCCGGGCTGTACCCCCGGCACGGCCCAGCACCCCAACCACTCCAATAATTACACACACGGAGCTCTGGGCCCCACAAAGTCAGGAACAGGGTGATTTCAGCCCAGCCTCTGCCTTTCCCCAGCCTTGGGATGGAGCCTTGGCCCTGTGGACAGCCAGTTCCCTGCCCTCCCTGCCTGCCAAGAGCAGAGGATCCCCCCAGGGAGAGCTTCATGGCACCCACTCCAGGAACACAGCCCATGTGGGGCTTGGATGGAGTTGCTGGGTGTTAGCACCAATTTCATCCCTTCTTACCTTCATCGTGCTCCCTCCCACCAGCGCCGGAGCTCGTATGAGGCTGCAGGAAGGCACGTGTCCATCAACCCAGCCAGAACCCCAAGATCTGGGGTTAGGCACAAGCTGCCTTCCCAGAGGTGAAGGTATGATTTTGTACCTGTCCCAAGTGAGGGAGTCTCACCACAGGCTGGAAGATCATTGAGGGAAAACCACCACCACGGCCATTGTGTCATTGTCCCTGGTACCCACCGTGTCCCCAGAGATTTGCTGAAGATACAGGGGAAGCCAAGAAGGCCCCAAGGGGACAGGGCCATACGACAGAGGTAAGAAACAGCCCCAGAGGACTCCTCGAGGGAGGTAGGCACCAAACCCAGCTCCCCTTCCCACCACCAGCCTGCCAACCTCCGTTCTTATGGCTCCAGAGCCAGCACCATCCTCCACCAGAGTGACTCCCGCGGCTCCCAAAGCCCCAGAGCTGGTGCTCATAAAAAAACATCACCGAGTATTTACCTCATCCCAGCTCCAGGGTTAGAAAGTGGCTGGTTTTGCTGCGCTGTGGCCGTGGGGAAGCTGCAGCATTCCCGGGAAGCGCAGGCAGCACCAGCCTGTGGGAATGACCGACCCAAACACCCACCAAATAAAGCTCCCCCAGGTCTGAGTCTGGGCAAAGGACAGACAAGGAGCTTCTGTTAGTGACTGCGGCAGTGCAAAAAAAATAATTAAAAAATAATAATAAAAAAAAGACTACAGCTATTGTACCCAGATCTGTATCAGTGGGTTCGGCTGATGCCAAGCATTTACCACCCTCACTTCCTGCTTGCCACCCTCGCTTTCCTGGAGGAAAACATGCATTTTAAATGTTTATTTAGAGGCGTAAGAATTCCAACAAATTGTATTCAAATACAAATAAATATCAAAGTATGTTTCTGACGGGAACACAACCACATGCCCAATTCCAATCTAGGTATTTTCTAAATTCCTAATAGAAATAGAATCGATTGCTGTTCTAAATAATGCAGACACGGATCGGGAGGGCTACAAACATTCGATCACGCAGGAACAAAAGACAGGCTGTTTGCAGAGGAATGTCCACGGGTGTTACTGACATTCACCGGGGGACAAACTCCCAGGGATACTGCTTCTCTCTTTACTCAGGTACCCCAAAAACTAGAAAGCAAATATTTAAACAGCACGAGACCTACTTTTTGAACAATTCAGGCTTCTAACAATCCATCCATCCATCCCACAAATCACAGCTCCGTTCTGGCTGGGAAGCAGGAAGGGTGCTCTGCCTGAGGCAGGTGTGCTGCTGCAGGAACACAAACCTCCCTGTGCTGCGCCAGCGAGAAGCACCCGCGCACGGAAAACAGGGGCTGCTTCAAAATTATTTCCCTCCTCTTGTCTGAGACCACCGTTAACCAGCTTGGGGAAGCAACTCAGGAGTGTCCAGAGAGGTAAAGATTCACCAGTGAAAGGATCAGGGAGAGCGGACATGGACAAAATCAGACCAGCCTCTCCTGGCTGCGAGCGCAGACGCTCTCCATCATCCCCCTCGTGTGCACCGAGGAGAGAACGCTGCCAGGCAGTGCTGCTTCCTCAGATTTCTATTTTGCAGAGAGCATTGAGGGAGTAAAACATGCTGCAGATCAAATGGTTTAAGCCAAATGCCATCCATCAGACCTGCAAACGAAGCAGCACCCGGTGGAACCCCTTCACCACAAACGCTTGTGCCGCTTTACCACAAGAGGCAACCAAAACCCAAAGTTGGACAGGTTTGTAGGCAAACGCTGAGGTCATGTGCCTGACAGATGTCTCCGAGGCAGCAGTGTTACTCTCTCACGCCGTCACATCTGGTTTAGGAAGAGCTGCCACTGACAGGGATTTACTGAAGGCAGAGATCAGACAGGGCACCGCTGCGCCCCAGAGCTTAGGGCACAGCACAGACCTCACCGGGGCCCGAACACACCGATTCCTACAGCCCAAGTGACACCCAGAGCCCCCGGGCTGTGTCATCGCTCATCTTCAGGCTGCCAGATCAGAAACTGATACCTGAAAGTTTGCAAAATAAATTTGCTTTGGTGCATATAAAATATTGCATGCACAGTTACTAAAAGCGTTGCAAAATCTATTTAAAATGAGTTTTATTGAGATGAAAAAGTTTTCCATGGTAACTACAGAATGTTAATCAAAACCAAGTGCTTCCCCTCCATTTAAAAACACAAATCGGAATACTTTTTGTTCAAAAATACTTTAAAAAGTAATCAGTTAAATGGAGTATTTTTGGATGTGTGCTTTACTCCATACACTGGTTACTGTTTCTAATCTTGCTTAATGAATGCACACTAACGAGAGGTTGTCTGCGTGTTCATCAGAGGCTTTGAAGGGAACCTACTTCTGTGAACAGCGTTCAGCTGGGGAGCACTCAGCAGACACCTACAGTGTCACAAAACACCACGCCGGGGACAGCGGTGCGCTCGGGTGGCAGCGTCCTTCTCACTCTACAAAGTACAAAAGCAGTGGAGGACTCCAGGTACACAAAGCAGTGTTTCCTTGCTACTTCATAAGCATCATCTCCTGGATTTCCAGGCAGCTCTGGAATAAGGAGTAGTCCTTTTCTTATCCGGTGGTTTGAAGTAAGAATAAACGGGCGCTGCCGGGTATTCGGCGTCAGGGTTTTCTGCCATCATCTTCAGCTTGGCTTCAATGGCCTTTATTTTTGCACTGACGCTGGAAAGAGGAAAAACAGAAGAGAAATTGAGCTTCATCTTAGCACGGAATCAGACTCCAGCAATCTAGAGGTTTTGCTGCCACACGAGGAGGGGCGAGGCAGCCCCCAGCGCTGCGCTCACAAGCGGCGTGAAGCTGGGAGGAAGGGATCTGCTGCTTAAAGCTGCTTCACTTCAGGATTTGCTTGGGAAAAGTCCTCCAAGATCCATCACAGCACCACGAAATAACGGCCCTTGCACCTACTCAGCACTTTCCTGAGGACACTGAGCAAGACCAGAGTATACAACAAGGCTCCCTACTGCATGTAAAATGATGTCATTTATGGAGGTCTGAGCATGTGCAGGAGAGCGCAGCTCAGCCCAGGCTGCTGGAAACAGCAGAGAAATGAAAGCCAGACTTCCTCCCAGCTACAAGAACCGCTCGGGATGGGAAAACCCCAGACTCTAATTAGGTCAGGAAGAAACATTATTTCAGCATTAGCAGGGTTTATCCCAAAGGGAGAAGCTATCCCAGGTTACACCCCAAATTCCTAGGACTTTTGTTATTCACTATTCTCCGTTGGGTATGGAGGGAGGAATGTTCCCCTCTCTGCTGTGGTGTCTCACAGCATCCATCCTCACTAACACAACCCCTCTGTGCCACTGACGTAGCTAACAATCTGCCTGACTCAACCCTGCGCTCGTTACTTCTGAATCCCAAGCTCATTTTATCTGTTGGCAAATTCATTATCCCCATATAGTTCCTTATAGTGTTCCACTGAGGGAACACAGAAGAAAACCACATATCCTTCCAACCAGGCTGGGAATTAGCAAAGCAGCACTACGTGCTTCAGGTAAACAGAGGGGTTGGAGAATTTAACCACATCCCACGGAGAAGACCTACCAGCCCTGACACTGGGGAAAGGGAAAAATAAAACTACCTCTGATTCTGTGATTTTGTTCTAATCTTTTACCACTATAATACAAATTCTTGCTCATAAGCATTTTGTTTAATCAAATTAGTACAGTACAAAACCTTTCACTGAAAAGTCTTATGAAAAAATGCAAAGCACATTCTGTCCAAACGAGCTGGAATGTCACAAGTTCCCAGTTACCCTCTTTACCTCTTCTCCTTCCTACTGCCCCTGTAGCTTAGTTAGAAAATGAACTTCAAGTCTGAAGTGTCCCACATCAAACGAGTTACTCTGCAGCACGCTGCCCTTCTAAAAACAGCTTCTCAGAGTTTATTAAAACTCTAGTGTCCCACGTTATATTTTTAGCACAAAGAGAACGCCAACTCCAGACCCCACTGAAGAAGTCAGTTCCCTGCTGCTCCCAGAGTTTGGTCACCTCCCACCCATCCCACCTCCTACCTCAGGTTAGACTGGGGTGGCTCCGTGCTGGAAGATGGCTCCAGACTGATTGGAAGGATCTTCTCATTTTTGTTGTGATCATATCTCTGCAAACAAGAGACCAAGGATTGAAGTCAGCTGGAATTATGAATAAAGAAACGTTTGCCCACAGATATGCTTTATACTTGTATTAACATCGGCTCAGATTTTAGAAAGCTTTCAGGAGGAATGATTTTGGTGGCAAAACACTGAAACAAATCCCAATCCCATTTGTTTAGTACCAACATGGAACGTAGACTCTGATGCCAAACACTTAAGTGCATTGTGCTATGGGTCCTTAAACCTTATCCTGTCCTATCACTTGTTCCCCTCTAGATAAGGCATGAAGCAAAGATGGTAAGTTTTAAGGATAACTACTGTATTGAATTGCTATGCTCTTTACATAGATGTTGTACAGAGTCAAAAGGTAACCCAAGCACACAACTGCACGGGATCGTGCAGTGCTGGGAGAAAATTAAAAAAAGAAGGAAAAAAAAGCCCAGTTAGGAACAACCTCCCTTCTGTAGAAAGCAGCTTGTGAGTCTGTCATCTCTGTGGGCAACGGGCCTCCTGAACTATTCGCAGTGTTCTGCTTCCTTATTTCGCTTGGCACAAAGTCAGGCTTGTTTTTCAGCAAAGCTGCTCAAACCGACAGTGTCTGGTAAGCCTTGGCCTCATCTTAAAACTACTTACCGTGGTGCTGGTATTGTCTAAAATAAACACTTGTTACAATAAGCCAGTTTTGTGTTGTTAAATCTTTCCATTCACACATTCCAGGCAAACCCAGCTGATGATTTACGCCTGTTCTTCCCCACAGCCCAGCACCCAGCTGCCCCACTGAACTCTGGCTGGAGAGACCCTCCCTGAGCTGCCCCCAAACCCCTTGTAGGGCCTGATCCTTCCTCAGGCACCCGGAGCTCCTGCAGCTACAGAGCTCACAAGAACGGAGACAGCATTCCCAGAAGCTTGGATGTGCTGACAGGAGCCTGGAGCCCTCGAAGCCAATAATTAAAACAACATGGTCTCCTCTAATGAAGATACCTGTTTCGGTGGGTTGGTTTTTTTTTTTAGCATCCAAAGCACTAGTTTACTTGATAAGGGTAGAAAGCTGCTTGTAGGATAATTACCACATACTAAAAGCAAAGTACCCAAAGGAAAATAGCAACAAGAATCCATTTATCTGCAAAGAAAATTGATTCAAAACAAATTGCTTTATCAAATACCAGATAGTAAATAACTACAGGAGAAACAAGAGAAGAATTTAAACAATTAGAAAACAAAACCGAAAAAAGATGTTCCAGAAGGTGCTGCTTAAGTTAATAGTAAGAACTTGATGCTTTGGTGCAACACAGCAAGCAATAAAAGGATATTTATCTTAGATGTGAAATATGTTGGTTTAAAGTCAGAAGTAATTAGAGCCACTGGCACATAAGTGCTTTCAGAAGTGGAACAAAGCAACAAAGCACTTGGTAGTTGGGAATTTCCATGCATCTCCTATGCAAAAAGAGAGCAAAACCACAAAGGCAAGGATATAAACCTTCAGCAAATCACTCGTTAAGTTTGGGAAAAGCTAAAATGTGGACATTTATAGGAGTAATCTATTCCAATTGCTCTGATCAGAAACTCCCTTACAAAGAACAGCAGGTTAAACGGCATATTCTCACTCTCAGAAGTTCAGGTAGGCAGAAGAAGCACATTGTTAATACCATTTTTATGAGTTATTTCCTAGAACAGGCTGAAATTCTCTCACCAGGCTAAGATAGCCTTGATGAGAATTGTTCCTTAACATTAAACTTTTTGGATTTTGCACATTCCAGCAAGCAGCTTACCTTGACTTGTGCATGTGCCCATCGCACCACCAATTTCTTGGAAAGGGCCAGCTTCCCATTGAGACACTGGATCGCCTTCTCTGCTTCCTGCACGGGACGCACAGGAAGACAGTTCAATAAACAAACCAAGCCTTTAGTCAAAACCGACTCAGATGTAAAGAGCCTTTTTTCTTTGTAAATCAGTCTTCTGTACAGCTAACTGACAGCAATGAAAGTTTATCCCATTGTATCCCCACCCAGGAATATCTTTGGAAGATACCAACATCCCTCGGAGTAACCAGACTTTTATAAATCATTAAGGCTGATTCTTTCACTTGTCTTGAGGGAGGAAATGGGGAAAAAGATCAGGAGTTTGAAAATACCAGTAGTAGAGGCCACTGGAACAGCGTTCTGAAGGAGGTTTATGCTACAGGGATTTCTCTAGAAAATACTGTGACTCATTACAGTGATTACATGTGTCTCATTAACAACTATCTACGCTTATTCCACATCCTGCTCATGTGCACTGGGGCAATTATCCACTTGGTCCTGATCTAAGCTCAGCAGTTGTAGTCTCAGCTTCAGGATGCTCCTAAAAAACTGGATTCACGGCAGTTAAAAATCTATGTTGTGATGCTGTTCCACCTTGCCATGAATAATCATTCCAGCACAGCTTCTGGAGCTAACATGCTCCCAGGGCTTGTCTGACATCCTCACCAGCAACTGCACAGCAAGAAGATGAGGGCTTACAATAAGAAGCAATCTCCAAACACACTGTTCTCCAGAATTTTTGAACAATTCCAGCAGAACTGCAACAAAATAACTACAGCTCTGATGTTTCAGGGGAACATGACCTGAAATGTTGATTTCTAACAAAAGCCAACGCCCCAAATGGGCGGCCAGGGGCAGCTCAGCCCAGGGTGCTGCAGGTTTGTCACGTCACACATCGGGCAGCATCACAGGAGTTGGTGTTTGTGCGTTTGCAAGCCCAAAGGAAAACCAGGAGGACTTCAGAGCAGCTCTAGATTTCAGGTAGCCTGGCAGGCTGACCCAAGGCTCTGGGTGGATCACAGCATCTCCACTGTACAATTCCACAAGCTCGCTACAAAAGTGGACCAAAGAACTAGCCCTTTCCGATTAGCATTAGAAAGCAGGATTCAGGAAAAGACAGCACAGGAGAAAGGAAATCACTATTGCTGCTTCCAGGAGCAGTCAGAGAGGGGCTGTTAGAGTCTGTGGGTTTGTGTAGATGAGGTATTTAACTTATCCCTTCCTGTTTTAGCTTTACATTGACATTAAAAAAAAAAAAAAAATGGTGAAAGAAGCTAATTTAAATCAGAATTGTAGAGAATAGCAACATACCTGTTTGGTTTCAAAGTTCACAAAACAGTAACCCCTCGGCTGCCCCTCCAGAGCACCGGACTTGTGAAAGAGAAAGTCAAATTGCTTTACTTTGCCAAACTTCTGAAGGAGCTTGAGGAGGTGGTATCTGGAGAGGAGAGAAGACATTAATGAAACCTTTCACCACTCTGAAAACGAGGAGATAGAGAGGAACCCCCTGACACACACACACATGCATAATTTAAATCAGAATTGTAGAGAATAGCAACATACCTGTTTGGTTTCAAAGTTCACAAAACAGTAACCCCTCGGCTGCCCCTCCAGAGCACCGGACTTGTGAAAGAGAAAGTCAAATTGCTTTACTTTGCCAAACTTCTGAAGGAGCTTGAGGAGGTGGTATCTGGAGAGGAGAGAAGACATTAATGAAACCTTTCACCACTCTGAAAACGAGGAGATAGAGAGGAACCCCCTGACACACACACACATGCATCACAGTCAGTCACACAAGCAGAACGTGTGCCTGCATGGGATGTGACTTTGGGAATTCATGTATTCCCAAACACCCACCCAGGTGGGTCCCTGTACAACCCCCCTTCAGCACCCACAGCTCTGAGCTGCATTAGCAGCGACTGCTCTAAAACCTCAAGGCACAAACCTTCCCTCCCAGCGGTGCCAGCTGAAGGCTGTGCAGAAGATCTATTACTAATTGGCTTTTGAACAATTACGCAAGGGTTTGCTAGGAGTCTAGGAGGGCTTTGCCTCCTGCTGCTCTAAATCACACCTACTTTCAAGGACAAACATCATGGCTCCCCCTCCCTAGCCCTGATGTGACCACCTGGAGCTCCATCCCTTGTGTTCCTCTCCCTGCACAAGCAGTCCTAGTCCTTGTCCCTCAGGATTCCCACTATTTTTGCTGCCCTCCCTGTACAAGCACCGTTAGTCCCATCCCTTCCCTGTGCCACACAGCATCAGCGCACCGACCAGGACACGGCCAGATCACATAGAAATGCAACCACTCTCCCACTTGCCTGGCAGAGCTGGGGAAGCAGGAAGAGAGAAGAATAAGCAGAATTGACAATAAACCAGGCAAAAAAAAAAAGGCACCAGACAGACCTCAGTATCATCCAGGCCAAATCTGCCAGTGCTTCTGGCTCAGACGGCTTTGCAGTGACATGCACATTAAAGTCAGACACTTATTTAGCCAATTATCTTCCTGCCATCCAGTGGGAAGCGTGCTGTTTTCAATAAAACTGGGAAAAGCCAGAGTAAATCTGTCTGCTTAGTATCTGGTGCACTGAGCAACTTAAAATTACCAGCACATTTGTTCTACAGGCCACATCTAACTCTAAAGTTCTTTGCAGCTTTTCTGGTTCCCCACATCAAAGAGTTTAACACCTCCAGCTGACCTAGAAGGAAAGTCACACCTGTACTATTTCACCACTCAGCCCCATCCCTAGATGTTTAAGAATTATCTAAGGGTTTAATAAGGGTCTCTTAGTCAGGATTCACCTTTTCCTGATCAGCATTCGTTAGCAAACCACCTAGTTTAAGCCAATTTTTCAGCTTGCAAGATAGTACTCAGCACTCTGAAAGATAACTCAAGGGGCACACAGAGCACCAGGTACCGGATGAAACCTTCCATGTCATGAAGTCGGTCGTGGCCCAAGATGGCCAAATGCACCAGTCAACTTTAGGGACAATCCAAAGAGGAAGGGCAGGCAACATTTTTCCTAATAAAGCCTGATAGGATGTTTGAAAAGGGCTTTAGCCCTTTGTTAAGCTTCAGAGGCCAGGCAAGAAAGTTCCAGGAATGTGAGTCATCTCACAGGATGGGTCACGGTGGACATTCAGGATGTGCACTTTTAAAGAGGTGAAGGTGCAGCAAGTGTTCAGAGGAGCAGTGCAGAAGGGCCAAGTGATCCCCCAGGGGAATAAACACATTGAAATTGATTATGGAAGGCTTCCTACATCCTTTGGAATACAGATGGAGCACTGTGGTCTTCCAAGAGGCCTAGAACCCTCAATCTCTGCTCAGAAGGCAAGGGAGAAAAAAGAAAGCAAGAGCAGGAAAAAAAGGAAAAAAAGAAGCTGGTTACACAGTTGTCCAGTTTCACCACCGCACCTCGAGCTGCCAACAAGCGCTCACAGGCATACAAGTAAAAACCCTAACTTTAGAGACATCTGATGTATACAAAACCCAACATGTTGAACTTTCAGAGCCTCCAAAATATACAAGCGTACCTCGGGTTTGTTTCTGTAAATGTATTGCCATAAAAAGTACTTGCAATTTCAGCAGTATGAAAATAAAGTCCTTACCACTGTCCCTCTTCTGGCAATCACAGAGGCAGTGGAAGGGCAACAGCAGTTCTCATTGCATTCTCTTTAGCAACAACAAAACCCTGCAGCTGCCCTGTGAAAAGGAATACTTTGTTGTGTTTGTTTTTTTATCCTGAGAACCTCTGCAGTCAAATCCTACTTTCTTAGCAGCAAAGTGGAAGCTGTTCCTTTAAAACACATTTTATTAAGAGTCTAGAAGCAACCTATGTAATCCATTTTATTTAGTATTTTTAGATCACAGATGATGAAAACGTTATTTCCCAACCATTCATGCAGTTTTTACAACTGTACCCACTCGCCATGGAGCAGCTCAGAACTGAAATCTTGTACAACTAAAAGTTTCAGGCTGTGATTACGATTTGCTATTGTTAATATAGCGAGGGCATTAACAGTAACTTGACAAGTAGTTTTCCAAGCCAAGAGGACTTCAGAACTGAAGGAAGAGCCATCACAGAAAACCCACAGCCTTAAAAAAAAAAAAAAGTGAGAACATGTAAAAAGCTTTACTATGGCAACGACTTGGGTTATACGGAGCTGGGAAGTGATTCGCACAGATGTGGCCCCACCGCGCTGTGCCGATCACCGCAGCCAACCCCAATTTCCACTTCCTGTCATCTGATGTCAATGCGAGACAAACCAGCAGCTCCCCCATTTCCTTTTCCTCCACTCTTCCTCCTGGCACCCCGAGCGCTATTCAAACGCAGGCAAGGCTTCCTCTGAACAATGCTGTCCCAAGGATACCGCAAAGGTACCGGGCCACATGCGAAACCTATTATTGCGAAGAATTTTGCCCCACTGGGAGTCAGCAGGAGTCTGTAACAACAACGTGCGCACACATTGTTTTCTAGGTGAGACTCATCAAGATGGGATCTTAGACAAGCAGCACAACAGCCAAGGAAGTTGAACACCCGCGATTTCATAACTGTGGAAAAATGAATGGTCATTCAAAGGCTACTGGAAACTAGATAATATGTATGTGTTAATTGTAGAGCTGGAAATGAAATTTTTGCCTGTCCAAAAAGTGGAAGAGTCTCAAAAGGCTTTACAAAGAGGGCTGGGCAGAGACAGCAGTCCCTGCTCTGCCACACGGAAGACATGACTGAAATTTGGGATTTTTCCCCGCAGGAGCACTGAGAGGTGATGTGAACAAACGGTTGTGCCACAGCACATCTCCTACCCCACTGCACAGCTGGGGGACAAACGCTGCACCAGGCCATGCTCACGGTGACTGAGGGAACTCCACAGCTTCCTTGAGCAGTGATGCCAAACCCAGAACTGACCATCTGCTGCCCTCCTCGTGCACTGCCGTGGCAGGCCCCCCAGCTGGGGTCATTCAGCACCAGAAGCACCTGGAGACCATGCCCTACATCATGAACAGGTCCTGTGGTGGCAGCTCACCTCCTTCCAGCTGCTAAGAATACACTCAGCTGCCTCCTAAAACTATCTTCTTCCACAGGCAGAACAATCCTCTGAGGAAGCCGAATAAAAGGCAACAAGTCACCCAAGCAAACGCTACTGAAAAGGAGGAATGCCCACCAGAAGACCCACCATACCCCAGTGTGCAGGGTATGTCAGCGTTCAAGATGCTTTGAGCCTCCCATCTGAGACACAGTCTGTGCAATAACCTCCTATAAGCCACCAACTTGCAGGCTGTAATTTGTGGGCAGCCCTACATTTAACAATTCCTGTTACTGCAGCTTGTGCTCAAATGTGTACGTTACCTATTAACTCCCTAGTGCTTGATTGCAGCTATAGGCTGCTCTCTAAATGGAAGTCTTGGATTAATTCAAGACTTTCTGAACTCATTTCTGCTCAAGAAAGTCACAACCACTTATTAACCCTGTTAGTAATTCAATCAACTTTACTCTGTCTTAAACAAATCTTAGAAATGACAGGGACAACCCTTTAAAAATCAGATAAAAGCAGCAAATGAAGAAACACCTATTTGGTTTTCAGATATGTTTTTAGTCATGTGATCAGTAACCTCTACAGGGATAATTCAGATGAACAACTACAAGCAGAGATGTAAGCACTTAGCATAAGAAGGTAAGGATGAAGACGATTTATAGAAACTTACTGACCTGACAGTAAGTTCTTTCTCTTTACACTGACAATGTGGTAAAAGGAACTTCCTCTTTTTTTTCTATTCACAAGGAAACAAAGTTTACAACATAGTTTGCAGGAGAGAATAGCCATTTTTAAAGTAAAACCAAAAGCGAGGCACGCAGTTATAAAGCCTGGAATAAGTAACAAGCACTCTCACTTATCACTGGGCAAACTTTTAAACAGTTAGTAGCACGGAAGCACTTTAGGTTTGGTGATGGTGGAGAACGAAGGCCTCTAACCACTCTCTCCCTCCCTGCCCACAGCCGTGATGCTGCTCTGGACACGGTCCCTGGCAGCAAAGGAGCCAGGGTCAGCCGTGCCCAGCCCAGGCTGCTGCACTCACCAGCTGCAATCACTGATTCAAAAAGCCTGCCCATGCAAAGAGCTGAAACCCACAGAAATCATTTCACCCAAGCCATGAAAACCAGTACATTTCGCCATATAAAACTATTACTTGTCTGGCCTAGATTCAGAGGAACAGCCCAGACTGAAAGGGTCTTTAAAACCACCGCTAACGATCTCCCGGGGAAGCGAAGGATCTAATGCGTCCACAAACACCTACTATTCCTCCCTCCCGCTAACCCAGTTTCCTGAATCTTTAAGGAGCCAGCAAACAACACACTCAAGAACTCCTATATCTAATTTTACGTGGTCAGTGAATGTGGACAAACCAGAGGAACATAGCTGTGGGATAAAAATGGTAATTAATGCAGAAACCACCCAAAGCTGAATGGCTGAAAAGCACAATGCATTAATGATTCCATTTAGAGGCTATTAGAAAACTGCTCTGTTAAGATGAACCACATTTAGAATAAAAACCTAGCACCTGCACACACACAAAAAGAAGCAGGAAGAAAAAGTATTCCATGACAGGCATATACAATAGTTAATCAAAAATGCTTGTTTCTTAGAAGTGTATAAACCCCAAACTGTTTTGGGTTTGATTTTTTGTTTTGTTTTTTTTTTGTTTTTGTTTTTTGTTTTTTTTTTTATACAACCTGTGATTTCTCAGCACACTATCCAAACATTGGGCAGCAAGTCATGTTTCCTCATCAATTTAGCTGTCCAAAATACTAGGTTTGCTCAGAAGATAATTATCTGTAGTGCAGAGAAGAGATGAAATGCATACACACACGTTTGATTTGTGCACTTACAAGCAGCCAGCCCCCCTGCACCCTACCCCATTACCACTCAGTTACTCGAGTAACTCCCCTTTTCAACCCACACCAGCAAAACAACAAAACAAGGCTTTTGGTCACCCTGCAAGTTAAAAACCTAAAATTCTAACATATATAGCAAACAAAGATGTTTTCCATCCCTGGGCTTCCAGCTCGGTCAATGGCTCAGAGGATTGTTAAATGCAGTCATTACATGTCTGCCTCCGAGTCCCTCGGCCCACGGGGACAGCACAGCCCTGGTGACACCCCACATACACAAACACCACACACACACACACTGCAGGCCTTTTACTGCCAGGCAGCAGCACCAACCAGACATGGAGTCAGCCATGTAGTGCCATGGGAGCTGGGACCAGCTGGCAAATCTCGAGTGGGCGACCGTCACCCCTTGCTGCAGGGCAGAGGCGAGAGCTGGGTGTGCTACCCCAGCCTGGCACTGCCCTCCTGGGCACGGGAGCACCCCCAAAGAGGGTCCCCCCAAGCTGTCACCCATCCCACACCCAGACGGGCACCAGGGACCAGACAGTGGGGACCCAACGCCAGGCCCTCGGAGGCAGCCAGGGCTGGGGAGGGACAGGGGAGGGACCGGGGCGGGGTGATGTGTCACTGCCGGCAGCACCGCGCTGCTGTGGCGGGGGATGGACAAGGCCTCATGGATGGGAGTACCGGGGGGCCGGTACCGCTGCTGGGGCGGACACGGCCCCGTCGATGGGTACCGGGGGGCGGTACCGAGGCGGGTTAGCGGGCGGGAGGCGGCGCCCCTGAGGGCCGGTGGGGCCGGGGCAGGCGGTTCCGCTGGCGGGGGGTACCGGGAGGGCCAGGGGTGGGGGGGGCGGCGCCGCGCACAGAGCGACTCACTCGGTGATCTTGGGGTCGAGGTTGCCGATCCAGAGGCGGTGCCCGTCCTGCAGGGCGCCCTCCGAGAGGATGGAGGCGTTCTCCAGCGGCAGCGCCTGGCGCCCCGGCTCCATGGCTCGGCGGGGGAGCGGCGGCGGCAGCGAGAGCGGGGCGGGGGCCGGGCCGGGCCCGCACTCACCATCACACCGCGGCACCGCGCAGGCCGCGGCCGCTCCGTCCTCCCGCAGGCCGCGCCTCGCCCCGCCCTCGGCGCCGGACGATGACGTCACGCCGCGGGCGCGGCCCGATGACGCCACTGGAAGGCGCGGGGCTGCGCGACGGTGAGCGAGGCGGCGGAGGCCGGGCCCGGCCTACCCCATCCCTTCCCCTTCCCCTTCCCCTGTCCTCCCCTTCGCCCGTCCTGGCCCCGGTCCCCGGCTCAGCCCGGCGCTCCGCGGGACACCGGGGGGCGCGGGGCCGGCGCGTCCTGAGGAGAGAGGGGGGGGCCCGGTGAGGGGGCGGGGCAGGTAACGAGGCGCTGGTGTGGGCGTGGTCACGGTGGGCGTGGCCGGGATCCCCTTGGGGCGAGGCTCCGCCTCCCGGGTCCCCGCCGCCGGGCCCGGGGCACAGGGGCTTCGGGGGCCGCTCGCCCGGGGGGTTCCCCGGCGCGGCGAGGGGCGCGGGGAGAGGCCGCAGCCGCCGGTGGCCGGCAGTGTCCCGGCCCCTGCCGCCATCGTGCCCTTCTCCGGGCGGGACCCGCGATTCCCCGGTGTTTCCCCCCCCCGTGTTTTCCCCCTCAGCACCGCGGAGCCGAAGCTGCGGTAACGCCTCTGAGCCCCGGCGGCCCAGGCGCCAATAAACCCTGTGAATTCGGGGGGAATTCGGGTCTCAGACCCCGTGTAAGAGGAATTAAGAGTTTGTTCTCCACTGACGCACAAGCAGCAGACGCTCTGAGGAGCTGTTCCCGCTCAGCAGACGTGGCTTTTCCATCCCCGTGTCCCTCTGGACAGACGTGCAAAGGCCACGCAGAGAAGATACGTAGCACAGGCTGGTTGCCACCCAGCCCCTTCCCCTGCCTGTCCCCCCTGGTCACTGCGGTGCCCCCGGACCCGCTGCCCACGTTGCTCAGCTCTCACCTTGCACCCGTCGGTCCCACTGAGACCTGCCCCTGTTTCGGTGGGACATGCCGAGCGTTCCACCTGCCTCTCCTCTTTTCCAGGTGGGTTAGGGCAGAGCTGTAAGCCATGGCCCTGGCACTAAGATGCTTCCGTCATCTCCCTTCCCTTCTTCATCGTTCTTCCTTCGCAGCGCGGCGGGGGCTGCCCCGGGCTCCTGCAGCCTGCCCGGCCCTGCTCCTGGATGGCTGCAGGCAGGCTGTCTGTCAGATGCTGCTCACCAGACAGCTGGCTACCAAAAAAGGTAACGGCAACAGCCTTTTTCCTGGTGTTTGCAACCCCTCAGTATGTTGCCAGGATTTCCCTCCTTACCCCTTTTGTCCCATACCAGTATTGATCTTGGTTGGGCAGAGCAGGGCTCTGGAGGGGCTGTTTGCTGGACGGTGTCGCAGTGTGCAGGAGACCTCAGCCCTTCCCCAGGAGAGGTGCCACCCGGGGCTGGTGCTGCGCTGGGGCAGCAGGCAGCAATTGTCACAGTCCAGGCTGGAGTCCCTACCCACAGCGTGACCTACAAATACATTTTGGCTCATGTGCTCAAGTGCTGGGCTGTTTACTCATTTAAAAACACAGTTACTTCAGTTTATCTTAGATTAAATTCTAAATCTAAGAGAGGTTTTGATGTCTTCTTTCTACTTTCTAATGCAACGACAGTTGTCAGAAACAGGAATTAATTTTATATGTAATCTGCAGCTAAAGGTAAAGGGCAGAGTCAAGCCAAAGTGAATATCAGTGCTGCCCTAGTTGAGGATATTATCAATTTGGAGGAAACCAGTGAAGACATGCAGGCAGTGGTGGAAGCTCTAAAAGAAGATTTCAGCAGAAATCTCAGCGTTAGAACCTCACCAGGTTGGTAACTTTCTTGTATGATGCTCTATTGCCTGTAAATAAGGATACCAATCATAGTCATAGAGAACTCTGATTTTTTTTAGAATTTATTTTCTTTTTATTGAGTTATTCACTTGGCACCCACTTACTACAACCTTGATGTTCCCAAGTAAAGGCTTTCTTCACCCTGAGCTTGACCAGGAAGAATCCATTTTTGTTAATAGCTTCCTGGAAATAGCTTTTGTAAGTGGGAGATGTCAAAAGTGTCTAACTGAACTGTTTGCAGATGTGATGAAGAAGCAGGTTGTCAGCTAATGGTGCAGTAGGGCAGGAAAAATCCAATTGCCATTAAATTAGCCTCTTGGAAATTGCCATCAGGCTGGTGTCTGGCATATGCAAACTTTTTTTGCTGTGCATCTTTGTGGTTAGTGACCTTTAGAAGCCTTGTTCACTTAGTGAATTTTGTGTTTTAGGAAGAAACGTGAATATATTTGACTAAGGTACAGTTACTATAACACTCTGAACATACACATTTGTAAGTAGTATCAAGTTTCAGGAATAAAATTTAACATTAAACAATGACCAAATTTGAATCATTCACCACCCCAGCTCTGGCAGGGGCACTTCGGTCTTTAATGGAGTTGGAAAGCGTAGCTTAGTCTCTTAACTATTTATTTTAACCATAGGTATTTTTTTTTAATTGCACTGATAAAGTACCTCTTGTCCCATGTGCCTTTTGGCCTGTTAACATTTTGCAGCAGAAACTAGAGAGCAGATTAAGAGTAGCTCAGGGAGAAACTGAATACTTTAAATTACGCAGAGTACACCACCTCCTCTTGGGACTTGGAAAAAAAAATGAGGGGTTTAAGAGAGCACTGCTAAGTTAAAGACAATAGTCTTGATTTTTATAACAACATTTTGATTTTCTTTAAGTTCTAACTATTAAAAAATAACTATTTCCTTTTCATTCTTAACAATCTTGCTTAGTTTTCCTCTTCTAGTAACAAAAACAAACAAATTTTGTTTTCATGTTTTTGTGCTTTAGATCAGCATTTAAATATTTAGCTTGCAAATACCACAGAGGATGCATGAGCACAAACAGCACCTGAAGTCTGAATAAACATGTTCTTTTCCCTTTTGTAACATCTATATTTTGCGTACCAGAAGGGAAGTGTACGCGTTTTTATTCGGCGTGGCTGCGAAGTGCTGTGTGGTGCTGAACCTCCCCTGTGTTTGCTTCTTTTGAGGGGTCCTCGATCAGATAATCGTGGTGACAAAGGACGGGAAGTTTCCGCTGAACCAGCTGGGGCAGATCTCACAGAAATCACCGCAGCTCCTCATAGTGAACATGACCAATTTTCCAGAGGTAAGGAGGCGTTACCGAAGGCACCGCAAGGGGAGATAATTACCATGGGAATGAGGAGGTTGGTGCTGAGCAAAGGAACATTTTAGAGGAGATCAGTCAAACGGGGCAGGGCAGAGAGCTCTGGCTGCGCGTCGCGGCTGACACAAAACAGAAGTGATATTTTGCTGCTGATCTGCAAGAGCTCGGTTGAAAAGCGGTGCTGAGCGTGTCGCAGACACCTGAATTAGACACACAGAAACGATGCTGCGTCTGCCCCGTTGTCTTTATGTCATTTCAGTTCCTCATGAACTGAAGACCCTGCAAAGAACCAGACGTATAGCTGGAACAGGCTGTATTTGTGCTGGGGACACCAGCAAACTCCTCTAAAACTTGTTTATCCCCAGGGCTGGTGACACCCCTGGAGAGCTCACAGAAGAAGCTGCTGATGTAGCCTATGAGCTTCTGAAAAGCCTCCCTGGTAGGATGAAGCTGGGCCCATGAGAAGTGCTGTCACAGGGCCTGACTCGGGCACTGCTGAGGGGGGCGAGCTCCTCCCTGGGCAGCGCCTGCAGGTCAGAACCCTGAATGAGGTGCTTTGACCTGCCCTCTGGAAGAGCTGACTTCCCTTCATTTAGTGCAGGAGCCTCAGTTCGAGTTGCCCGTAAAGGAGGCAGCAAATCTGAATCCCACCTCGGGATCAAGCCCTGGTGGTCCCCTGGGTGGGCACGGGCAGCCGGGCAGAGAGGAGCAGTAACGAGGGAAGGTTAGTTATTCATCCCGCTCCAGGTCTGGAGGTTTGCCAAAGCTTATCTCTATTTATTTTGCAAAGGCTTTCCCCAATTAATTAAGTCAGCAAAGTCTCGGAGGAGGTCAGCGTGAGGCACTTGATGCCTAAGTGTTTCTTAAAGTGTATCCAGCACGTTTAATGGCTTTGAAGAATGAAGGCCCCTCATCAGCGAGTGCCCCGAGGTCCCTCGCAGTGACGGAGCTGAGAGGGTCAGGGAAGTCACTCCATGGCTTAGCCCGTGTCCAAGCAGGAGCTCAGGCTGAGAAATGAGCATGTAAGAAATTAAATTTCACCCTATATACCATTGCCTACGGTTGCTTTCTAAGCCAAAGGAGCATTTTTCATTTGAACTAGAGCTAAAACCATTTCTCTCAATGCAGTTGGTTTATACCATAACTGTCCCATGGATAGAATGAACTCTTTAAAACCATTAGAGAGAGGTTTACTTGATGTCTTTCCTTCCAGCACATACCCAGTGCTGCATGGCACTGGAAAGCAAATAAAAATGCCTCAAGAGTCTGGAAAAGAAAATAATCATAGAAAAAGACTTGCAGGGCCAAATTCTGTTTGCCTGAGAACTGTAAAAACAAACGGGACTATGTCTTTTAACCATGGCTATTTATTTCATGGGCTGCAAGAGGATGGAGGCAATATGGCAATGCTTTCCCTTCCTCTGTCCTCTCCAATATGCAGGTTAAACACCACAGCTTTTGCTGAGCATTTCCTTCCTACAAGAGCAAGCACTGTCCATAGAATAACACGTTTACATTCCTACCGTGCTGAGATCATCTTGGTTGGATTTTCTCTGCCCTCGTTGTGTTCTGGAGGCCAGCAGTTACGTCTTGCAAAACTCTGGCACTGCATTCGTTCTGCTCAGCGATGTCACGTGTTGGGGACCCAAACAAACATGCAGCAGAGCTTCATTTTGTGCCTCAGTTGACAAAAGCCGAACTTCATAAACGCAGTCTGTGGCAGCAGCCTGGAGCTAAAGTTAATGATGGGAGAGAGAGCATCAGGAATAGCAAGGTGCCTTGTAGGAAGTGCCACAAGAATAGAGACTCACTTGGTCTCATTATTGCCAGTGTGAAGATTGAAGTGACCTGGCAGAGCGTGGTGGGAGCTCCCGGCAAAGCTCCGATTTACCCGCAGCAGCTGACGCTCTGTAAAGGTACACCAGCGCCCTGGGACGGGGAAGGAATCCCTTTAATCACTTTGCAGTTCCCAGGCAAACCTGCACACCCACCTTTTAAGCAGAGCAGGGTGTCAGCCAGCAGTGATGGAGTTTTGAGGAGTTAATCCCAAGTAATATCTGTAAAATAAACACGGAGCTGGGCACAGGCGCTATTTCTCGGCCAACTGCTACTGCCCTGCTGTCATGTGGTTAGTTGTAGTGCTGAAGTGGTTAAGTTAGTTAACGTTCCTAAATTGGCACTGTGTGATTTCGAGTGGGAAACATTCAACTGGAATTTTTAAATGCTCAGAATCTTTCATCTCCTTCGCCACAGTTGGGCTATGCCTTGGGAATTTATTGCGGTTTCACTCTGCGTTGCCTCAAACCATTCAAATAGTTTCAAAGAAGCAAAACAGTTTTCTTTTGTTGTTGCTTTGCTTCCCTTCCCCTCTCCCCCCCTCCGTGCCCCCCTACCCCGATGCTGAGCGCGGCCGGAGTTTCCCATTCGGTTTGATCAAAGCTCTCTGCACCAATGTAACTTCCTGATCTTACTGGTAACAGAAGTAAATGTTTCCATGTTCCATGGAGATGGATTGCCAACTATTGACAGAGTTCTGGCATATGGGAATGATTATTTCCTAATTCCCTTTACCTTTTGATCTGTTTTACAGAGCACAGCTGCAGCTACGAAGGCTATAAGGGAGAGTGGCATGAACCTGAACCCAGAAGTGGATGGGACGCTAATTCGGGTGCCGATTCCTAAGTGAGTACTGGTGGCTTCCCGAGTTCATCAGGCAGGATAACACAATAGGTTGCAGCGAGCACCCTTCAGAGGGCAAGCACACACGATTGCTGTAACGTTGTGATGAGGCTGCTTTCCAAATAGCTGTATTTCAGGTTCAGAAAAAGAAATCCAAGTCCCTAAAAGCGTCTGGTGGAAGCTCTTCCAAGTGTCTGAGCTCTAAGTCGCCACATTTGGGCATCTGATGGTTGGTCTTATTGTTCTTTATCTTCCCCCTGCAGAGGAGAGTTGGTCCTAGCTGGTTGCAGCATTTGGCAAGAGAGCCAGAGGCTTTTGAAGCTCCATTGCCTTAATCCAGAGGCTGATTTTTTGCTGCCCTGCTGTGAATTCCTGGAGGTACACCAGCACAGAGCAGCAGTAACACAGTAGTGAAGCAGCAGTACTAGGGGTGCTCAGCACTTCAGTTTGGGTCAGGGGAGCCCTTTTGAAGCGAGTCCCCTGGTGCTCCCTGCTTGGTGTGCTTCGGGCTGCAGCATCTCTGCCTGGGAACAGGATTCCTGTCAGATGAGACACATGGTCAGGCCCTGGGACTTGGCTGGACCTCATGTCCAGCATCTCACTGGCATAGACCCAGCCTGGGTCAGGGGCTGCAGCTGCTCTGCCAGCTCTGGGTGGTGCAAGGAAAAGTCACCCCTGCAGCGATGGAGCCATCTAAATGCCCTGGGCTGGTGAATGTACCTGGTCTCACACCCGGGGGTTCCATGGTGCTGTGAACAACTCTCACAAAAGGGTAGAAACAGCTCCCTACATCCCTGTGCGCACAAACGCCCGGCACGTGCGCTGCGTTTCACAAGCAGGTGACTTCTCAGTAGAGATGAACCAAGAATTTCTCGTGCTTTAGATAGACTTTAAGAATTCTATGGAATTTTAGCTAGCATTTTGATCAGAGAAGTCTAATTGCAGCTTTCCGTTGCTGTCGGTGAGAGGGAATGACATTATCATTCTATTTGCTGATTTTCTTTTCCCCGTGCTCCCTGCCCTTCCCCCATTCCTCAGGAGAGGAGGCAGAGGAGGAGGAGGGCACCATTATCTTCATAATTGCTGAGGCTCCTGGGTTGCTGCACAGTGGTTTGATTGTTAATGGGCACTTGGGTCATCCTTGAATATGAATTGCAGGGGAGGAAACTCCGAAACTGCAAATCCCAATCTTTAAAAAAAATACTGTTTTTTAAACAAATGGGTACGGTCTGTCACTGTCTTTTGCGGTGCTGCAGAGCAAAAACGGGTCTTCTCTCCCCAGGGAAGGTCTGCCTGGTGTGCTCCCTCCTTCCCTCTTCCCCAGGAGCCCAGGGAGTCCCCAGTTAAAGAGGTTTTTGGCCTGGGAGATGAGCCCTGCAGGTCTGTCCCCGCAGGCACCTCCATTCCCATTTGCTCACCCGCTCTTTATTAACACCACTGGGTTTTTCAGAGTTTCATCAACTCATCAAAAAGACCAGCAGACAGTTTCAACCCTTTAAAAACCTTCTAATGCAAAGGGAGGTGGAAATAATCAAATTCTGCCATCAACCTCTCTTTAATATTATACCCCCAAATTACTTTTTCTAATTTTCCAAAGGTTTTCATTTTCCCCGCTCTCAGAAGATGTTTACGAAATAACACATGACAGGGAGAGGCAGTGAAATTGGCAAAGTTATGGCAGGTGTAGAAAATGAGCAAACAAATCAGAAACGGAGGGACAATATTGTTTCTGCAGAAATTGGTTCTTTCGTTAAGGGGAGGCACAGCGCAAGTAAAATCAAACCTGAATTGTCCTTGCCTGTTACTAAACCCACTTTTTATTCTTACCTATCAGCTGGACACACATGCATCGTATTTTGCCTGCTGCAGCTCCAGCTATGCTTCAGTGCTTGAGAGCGTTTCAACCGAGCATTTTAAAATGGAGTTTACTTTTCAGTATTTATTCTGTTAGTTTAGTTTTCGCATTGCGGTTTTAACAGAAAAAGTACACTCGTTTCTTTCGTGTTTACTTCTGCTTCCTGCTAGGATCCCCTCTGCTCCCTGAGGCATTCGCCTGTTTGTGTTGCTAGCACTGCATAGGCAATATTTATTTGTATAAAAAGTATTCTCTAAGGGTTTAAAAATAAAAAAAAAAAAAAAAGAAAACCAGCCATGGGAACACTTGTATTGGTTGATCTCTTGGCCGAATTTGACCTGACCTTGTGTCTTTTATGGTATTGCCTCATTTTTAGATTCATCTTTTTTGGACCCATTGTGTTACACTGGATATTGTTTGTAAATTAGTAATATTTTTACACATGCTTTACTGAAAGCCAGATGACTCATTTGAAAGTTTAATGACTCATTGTGAGCTTTTTTTCCTTTGCCCTTTAAGAAATATGCAAAGATACCTACTATGGGGAGAAAGGACTCAAAAAAAATTCATTTGAGAAAGAAAAAGCTGTTTGTGAGCTGCGTTGCTCCCAGTCGCTCATCCTCAGAAGTCTCTCGCACGCTTTTTTTGAGCCATATATGTTGCACCCTGTGTTTATCTGCAATTATGCATGCAGAGTATCTAGTTAAGCCTGCTTTCCTTGGACTGATCCCTCTCGTTGACAGGAAATTCCTAGCGTTTGAGTTACAGAAATTACTCTTACCTGCATTAAGGTCTTGTGCTGGAGTCGGGTGGTGGCCTGTGCTGGGTCTGCTCTGGCTGCAGGCGGGGAGAGGAGCATCCAAGGGCTGTGGCACTTAAACCCCGGCTTGCTGGAGGAAACAGAAAGAGAGGAGATGTTACCCGTGGGGCAATGTGTGTGTCTGAACACCCTGGTGGCTCAGCCACGGGCTCTGTCCTGATCCCAGCAGAGAAGGACCTTCCCTGGGGGAACAGCAGGATTGGAGCCCACTGGTTGTTGGACCGCAGGGAAGGGCAGTGTTCCCCCCGGGAGAGGGGAAGGGGCAACTTATCCTCCTTCCCCACTTCTAGCACCCCTTTCCCGGGTTCACCTCACACTTTTTTTGGCTTTAAAGAGGGGGTAGGGGCAGTGGTTACTAGACAGAAAAGAAAACATATCTAAGAACAGCTTAAAAGTCCCAGGTCTGGGGGCAGGATTAAACAACTGTCCTTAGAAACCATGGGCCTGGCTCGTGTTGATGGATTCCTTAACCAGAAACAGCATCTGCTCGAAAAAGCGTCCGTTTCTGGCATTGTTGGTAGCATTGCTGAGAATTTACACACAGTCTGGCTGGAACATAAAACCCGCTGAGAAACTCCACGGCGCTGCGCAGTGATAAAAAGAAATTGGTGTTAATAAAGACAGACAAGGAGGCATGAAAGCTGTGACCCCATGCCAAGAAGCATAGGAAATCTGGCAGCGCTGCATAAACAAAAACATTTCCTTAAAGGCCCGGCAGCCCCGAGCAGGCGAGTGATCCCCTCGGCACAATCCGCAGGAGGGGAATCGCCGAGGGCCAGCTCCCTCTCCCACCGCTCCGCAGCCCTGCTGAGGACCAGCTCCCCTCGCCACCCAGCAGGAGATGGGAGAGATTTCCAGCTCCCTCCTCCCAGTTTAGCAGGGCTGGGATTGACTCCCTGCCCACCCACCCCCCCTCCCCTCCAAAAAAAGCTGCCTGAGAATCTGACCTCACCCAGACCTCTCTTTCTGAGCCGGCTTTGCTGGTTTCGCGGGACCTCTGGCTGGGGAGATGGAACAGGAGAAGCCCTGAGGGCATCGATGTTGGGATGTGGAGGAAACCACAAGTAACCCCGTTCACTTTTAATTAGGTGTTCAGTCCCAGCTCCAGCCCGCACTGACCAGAAACCTCTTGCCACATGTGAAATTCACTGGCCACCTCCCCCCGGCGGGAGCGGGGTGGGCTGGGGGTGCCGGGGCTGCTCTCTGGGTCTGACAGCTTTCCTAGCAGCCCCAAATTCCTGTAATTACCCGTCAGTTCTGGGAAGCCTGTTTCCTCCCGTGCAGTAAAGATAACTGGTGAGAGGCTGCAGACATCTGCCCAGGGGAGGTACCAGCGGGGTCTGACTCGGGAAGGGCCGAGGGTCTGATCCTGCCCCGACAGCCCCCCCGAACGCACACCCATGCTGCCCTGGGAGCCCTCGCCCCACGTTTCCTGAGCTCTCTGCAGGAAGAGTCCTGGCCTCAGTGTTTTGGTGACCCAGGCTGTTGCAGCCAATTTCTAAATACGCCTGTGAAATGTTTATTTTGCAATATCTTCCGCGAGCAGACGGGCGCTCTCCTTCTGGCCGGTCTCTGCGAGCGCACAGGGGTTTTTTCATTCTCAAGGCAGTCTGTAAACTTCAATAGCCACGAAAATAATTAAAATATTATTGTTAAGCACTAGCAGTTGATGTTGACAGTGATCAGCTGTAGGTGCTGGAGCATGACCAGAGCTGAGGTGACACGGCAGCCGTTCCTGTGCCTTATTCAGATGCTCAGACTCCCTCATCACCTGCAGTTTTTAGTTTGGGATGGACAGCTGAGGATTTTCTTGTGGTACCACAGCAGTGACTGACCCCGTGTTAGGGGAAGGTGGAGCTGAAGTTCTCCTGGGCTGAGTTACCTGTTTAGGATCATCCTCCTGTCCAACTTGGCGTTCACATCATCTTCGTAGAAAAAGCCTGGTTGTGATGAGCTGGAGTGAGGTTGAGTGAAACATAAGCTCTGTAGATTCCAGACAGACAATGCAGGCTCTTCAGTTGCAGGGAGATGGTACCGAGTTTCAGGAGTGGATGGAGGTTTCCTCCCAGCTTTGCAGGATTACACTTTTCAGCCCCATCTTTCAGGTCTGGAGCTGGATTTTCCCTCTTTCCCACAGATGCTTTGGCAGCAGAAAAAAAGGAAAGTCTGAACATTTCAGCATGACTTTCAGACGCTGCAGTGACAACTATAAAACAAGTAAGATCCAGTCCAAGCCCCTCCACTTAGGGCTGTGCTGGGAACTTTCCATTCCAGGCTCAAGACTTGCTTCACTGGGGTGTGCTGCCCTGGTGATGCTGCACAGAGGTGGCTGCTTCGCTCAGGTGAACCAGAGCAGGATAAAAACATGTCCTGAGCTGTTAAGTCCCTCTGTCTTTGCAACATAGGGCAAGCTTTGTCTTAGCACAGGCAGCTTTTGGGTGTCCCTGCGCATCCCAGCTTGGTGCTGGGAGGTACTGCAGCTGAGAGGATCACTGCATATACCCAAAGTGCATTGCAGAAGATAAATCTGGCTGTGCTATGCATGACATTGATTTTCCTTCTGGTGTTTTTTCCTTCCCCTCACTACTAGGGTGACGAGGGAACACAGGGAGAGCCTGGCCAAGCTCGCCAAGCAGTCCACCAACAAGTCCAAGGAGGCCCTGAGAAAGGTGCGAAGCAAAAGCATCAACCAGGTAAAGAAGTTCAAGAACAAAGTGTCTGAAGATACCATCTGGCTGCTAGAAAAGCAGGTAATTATTTTTTTTTCCCCTTCTGCCATATCCTGGTGTTTCACAGCCCAGTGGTGTTTGTCCCAGCGTTGGTGGCAGATCTCTGGCACTGAGAACCCGGCTGAGGAGTGGGTGGCCCTGGACTGAATTTTTGGAGTCAGCAATGGCTGTTATGTTTGCTTTTTCTTTGTGAGATTTGGGCCTTCAATCTCAAAGCCAGATTTGTGATATGAACCATTTTAAGCTGACAGCAATAAAAAAAAAAAATATTCCCCGAAAGCTTTGATACTAGGAAGGATTGTTGCAGAAACCAGCTGAACTCGGGAAGCCAAATGACCCACGTCCATAGCTTTACCACCACTTGCACAGTGCCTGGCCACTGCAAAACAGCTGGTGTTAATGAGGATTGCTCCAGTTTGTTATTAATGAAAAGGCTAGCAAGATTATCTGTTAGGAGTTTTTGGCTCCAATTCAGGAAAATACTTAAGCACATGCCTAATTCCCTAAGAGCAGATGTCACTAAAGTCAATTACTTGGGCATAAACTCAGGCACAAGCCTAAGTGTTTTGCTGAATTGATGCCTTTGAAGGCAGGCCATTACTTTTTAGCTGTTTGTTTATTAACAGCTAAAGTTAGATACATTGCAAATGCTTCGGGACAGTTCTCTGTGTGCTCACAAAAATAAACATTGATATACAGAGCATTTGTGCAAGGAGGAAAAATGGCCATGCTATTGTAACTGAATCCTGTTGGGAAGCAGTTCTCCCAGAGCAGACAGATGGTTTTCTGCATTTGTAGGGGTAGCGTCTCAAACCTAATTTTCGCCTGTACCCAAATTTTTCAGCATGGGGAAAGGTCATCGTTACATACCTCAGACCTTGGGAGCAACTGCATCTTAATCAGTCCTGTATAATTAGTGCAACACACACACACAGTGTGCTCCAGCCTTTATCTGCACTCACTCAAATAAGCACACACACATTCTGGTCCCATTTACGTGTTTGCTGTGTCCAACCCGTGTTACCAGGAGACCCAATTCCTGGACAGAGCTTTAACAATCACCATTTATTTCTTCTTAGAAGAAATAAACAGGCCTGATACTTGATGTGAGAATTTGTAGCCTGCACCAAGGCTGCACTCCTGCTCTTACTTAGTTTGTTCTAATAGTGGAAAGGTTGCGGGAGGTAACGAGATAAGCTCTCTCTTCTCTGGTGCCAACACCAGCAGGTCTCCAACTCTGCTTTCCCCCGAAGTTGCTCTTGTTAAATAAAGACCTGAACAAGTCACCTGTGAAGCTCAGCCAAGTGTTCCCATTGTGCATCTCTTTTCAGAGCCTTTGCCCAGTCCCTGTTCTGGCTGCACAGAATCTCAGGGCTGGTGGGAGCCCCCAGGAAGAGCCCCTTATCGCCCCAGCACTGTTTTGGGTTTTATTAGGAATTTAGGCTTTGTTCCAGGAGGTGATCCAGTCACTCCTTTCCCTTTAAACTCTGGCATCACCTACCCTGTGACTCAGTTGTGCTGTGTTGCCACAGATCCAGCAAATGGCAGACAGCGCCGCAGCGGAGATGGACAAACTGCTGGCAGCGAAGACCAAGGAGCTGCTTGGATAAACACCATCCCAATGGACACACTCCCTCCTCGAGCAAGAACGGACTGTCACACACCCCGGGCATCCCTGCCCAGAGTCAGGGGCCTCAGGTGATGGGCAGGGGCAGCTCTGGCAGACCCTCTGGAGCAGATCTGTGCTTTGATTGCTCCAGGTCCCCACCTTGGATGGTACTTGGGAGGGGGGAACTCTCCTGGCTGTTCTTCATCCAGGTGGGTGAATGAAGATTAAAAATAAAACAGCAGGAGGGAGAACTGGAGGCTGCTGGAAGGGCTCCCACGCAGAAGCTGGGGCACAGGAGGGACAACTGCCCTCCTCATCTTGCACCCCAACCCAACAGCATCCCAGCGCCTCACAGGAGCGAGGACCACACGCAGGGGAAACCTGTGCTGTCCTGCTGTGAACCTCAGTGTTTATTTTTGGTTAAAATAAAGTGAAAATGAAACATGGAGGAGCGACTTTGTGCCAGCCGGTTCCTGGTTGGTGTGTCCCCTTGGGTTCATGCGTCCCAAAAGAAGCGTTTGCTCGTTGCTGTGGCCAGAGTTACCCACAGTCTGGCCACGGGGGAGGCACAAGGGACCTCAACACCGAATGGTGCAGGGTGGGCAGGGGGAAGGGGCTTTGTAGATAGAGAACTGAAACCAGTGCTGTCAGCTTGGCTGCTTTAGCCAGGGCCGAGAAGACCAAAAACCAACAAAAGAACTTTCCAAAACCAGCATCTGCCCTCCCTGACCAGTCACAGCACACCTGCAGGAGCCACCACTACCACATTTTAGGGGGTGGAGGAGGTAGAAGCAGAACAGGCTCCCGAGCACCTCGCACAGCTCAACTCCTCACTACCAGCAGGTACTTCCCAACAGCAGCAAACGACCTCCCCGCAGCCTGGGGCGATGGCCAGAGGAGGGAAGGTGGTGGCCAGCACCGCAGCCCTGCTCCCAAGGCATTCGGGTTCAAAGAGCACCAAGTGCTCTGCAGTCCTTAAATAAACAACTCCCCAAAAGCCAGTTTGTGTGTGCGGTGGGGAGGGGGAGGAGGATGAAGGATTTGCTCTGCTAGGGCCCCACATGTCAACAATTTCTCTGCTTTGTGTATTTTGGCCAAAGTGCTTACCATGATAAATGAATAAAGGAAAATGGTGAGCCCAGGGCGGTTACATGGCTCGGTAAATTGCTTTCAGCTGATTACTGTATTTCTTTTGACATTTATCAACTAGGCTTTTCGTGCTGTTGTTGCAGCCTCAGCATCTCAGCAGCAGCCTGGGCTTGAAGGGTTTCCCTGGTACCTGCCCGGAGCGGTGGCTGGGGACCTGGGTGTATGTCTAAGCCAGGGCAGGTGGAGAAGCTGCTGCTGGTGCTGCCCACGGGGGCTTCTCCAGCCTCTTCCCCATCTCCAAGTCTTTGGGGCATTGGCCATGGGACGATGGAGGGGTGGGATGGTGGAGACAGGCCGTGGAGCTGCAGGGGGTCATTGCATGGGGGAATTTCCCAAGTATTTACTGCTATTCCTTAACCTGTAACATCTCACATGAATTAAAACCTAGTGGTACGACTGCACCAGCGCTGGGCTGGGGATGGAGCTGCCTGTCCCCAACCCAGGCAGCTGTGCCCTGTGCCTTTAGGAGGCAGCAGGACGGGGTCTCGGGCAGCTCCAGGGCTGACCACGCTGGTGAGGCAAAAGCAGGTGCAAAAATAGTTTTTAAATCTGAAGAAAGGCAGAGACCTGTTCTCCAAGCAATCGCAGCTGATGGTCCTGTGGCAGGGGAGGACTTGGGGAGCCCATTTGCCTGTGTCCTCACATCACCCCATGCTCTGCATCAGCCAGGAGCAGCTGCGGTGCCCGTGGATGGCAGCATCTCTCTCTCACCCCAGTACCAGTCACCCCTCACTTGCCATGGGCACACACCAAGGACTACTCCAAACCACCCAGGAGAAGAGAAGAGAGGACAGACACTCACCGCAGTCACTGAGACAGGGCCAGGTGGCACACAGGGTGGCTCTGGGTTGGCCCCACTTTCCCTTTTTCTGCACAAATCGCCCACTGTTCCGGTGCTCCACAGCAGGAGCCGCAGCATGAGGCCTGTCTGCTCCAAAAGCCTCCTCCAGCAGCAACAGCAGGAACCTCTCACTTGGCTCCAGCCTGGATTGCACCCGGAGCTGATAAGAAGCTGCAGCTGATGCTGTTGGCGGGTGGGGAAGGAGCTCCAGCTGCTCCCAATAACCTGGGAGGGAAAGGGACCCTGGGCCAGAAAATGGTTGGGCTGGGTGTAACATGGAAGTGATGCTGGTGATGCCATTTTGGCCACCAAAGGGTTTGGCCTCAGCAGCAAATGCCACTTGGTCACACGGGCAGGAGGAGGGAGGGTGGGCCATGGCTGGACCCCCTCAAGCTGTGCCCTGGGCTCTCCATGACACACTCACCAGGAGCCCTCTTCCCACGTGGGTTCAGGGCACCATCAGTTCCCACCTGGTGAGCGCTACCATGGCCTGGTGGTCCCCGAGGGGTTGCTCCCCTGGTGCCCCAATGCATGTCCCCACTCATCACACCCCCATCAGAGACCCACATCCTCCTACACGTGGCTCCCCTGGGACACCCTGGTTTGCTTTGAGCTGCTGAACCAGGTTGGCCCCAGCGAGGGGCAGGGAGCAGGACGGGCAGTGCCCCCCACCACCGCCCGGGATGAGCCCCGCGGCCGCCGGGAAACGCGACGCGGAGGCGAGAGGAAGGAAAAACTCCGAGGAAGCTGGAAGCTCTCGACATAGTTAAAAACCAACATTGCTCTTCAAAATAGATGTGATTGCGCTCCTTGTGAGTCATCGAGCAGAGACACCAAGATTGCTTTGTGCCAGGGACGAGCCCGGGCGCTGATTGTGTGCCGCCCGGATTTGTATAAAACAGACCATGGATGGCATGTCAGAGTTTACAGCTCGCATACATTTTCAACAGTGAGCTTTGCAAAATGTATCAATGTAATCTCTGCCTCCTATATTCCGTGTTGATTAGACACGATTTCTGGCTGGATTTTCAGAAAGCTCAAGTGCTTTTTTAATCACTACAGAAGCTCATTATTGCTTTCCAGTGACTCTTATGTCCTTCACTTCTCCTTTCAGATTAGAGTCTATAGTCAGATGAATATTGGATGATTTCATTACATACAAATGCAATCAACAGTTTTGCATAAATTTCTCCTCTTTTCTTGAGTTTCAATTGACCTCAGCACCCGTGGAGGCAGGCGCAATACACATGTAAATGAGCTGGCGTTGCTGCAAAGACACGGATGCGGAGAAACAAGATAAACTGTCAGATAATATTCGGGATTTTTAAGAGATCAAAAAAATACTTCCTTGTTCAGCCCAGCCGTAAAAATGGCACCTTCAGCTGCCGGGGGATTTGCTTTTGTTTTGCTCAGTGTCTGGCTGTGGACAAAGGCCAGGAGCGACACCGGAGTGAGCAGCTCGACCAGGGGACACCGCCTTCGGACCCCCCCAGTTCCCCATCTCCTGCCGGGTGTCCCCCAGCATCATCCCCGTGGTGGGGGCTCGGGGGGAGGCTGCTCTCCCCACCCTGTACGGCCAGGGCACGGGGGAACCGCTCGCTCAAAATATATTTAAGCTAACTCTCCATGCAAACAATCATGGCTAATTTAAACAAACTATAATTAAACATAAAGGACCTCTTGGTAGGGAAGTCGGGGAAAACTGTCAGCGGTTACTTTGGATGCGAAGCCCTTACCTTTAAAAGAATAATTTTTGTGCTAATGTGAGCAATCCAGCACTCCCACACTCGCCTTTGGGAGCCAGTGGGGAAAGAAACTCTTGGGTTTCTTTTGATACCTTTACGTGCTAATCTTCTTAACAGATTTTTAATTAACGGGAACAGAGCACTTTGCAGCCGTGAAATCTATTGGTGTAATTGCCTAGTGGATTAGTCCCATTAACCACACAAATTACCTGTCTCCAGGCCGCCGACCCCACCGGGGAGCTCCCCGTGCTGGACACACCGAGCAGCCCCATTCTGAAGCAATTTTGATAAAATAAACTCTCTAATCAGGTAAATAATTCCATAAGGGAAATTGCTGCCTTCCCGCAGCCCCCCTCCAGCGGGACCTGGCTACTTTCAGGGGAATGCAGCGTGCCTCCAATTACAGACAAATCTCCAGCTCGGCGACCGATTGGGAGAAGCCCACGGCACACGGGACCCCCTCGAACCGCAGCGGCCGAGGAATGAAGGCGTTTAAGCTGTCAGCCGGAATCTGGCCCGGCCCCTGATTACCTGGGGAGACACACGGTGTATTTAGGTTTGTGTCCGTTGCAATTTCCTGGCCCCCAGCGTTGATCCCGAATGACTCGCGTCCGTGTCAGGTTCCTGCCCAGGGTCCCTCCGACACGTGGCCCTGGGCTCAGGGATGACGACCTTTGGGCAATTAAGGACATCCAGGCCAGCCTGAGCCCGGGGAAGTGGAAACGTGCAGCTGCCCCGAGGAGCTGCCGGGTGAGCGGAGCCGCCTGTGCCCATTTCACAGCAGTGCTCGGCCAGGCTGGGTGGCTGTGCTGGCTGCTGTCACCACTCAGGATGGGTGCCCGGACCCCAGGGTCCCTTCCCAGCCCTTTTCCATGAGTTTCCATGGTCCATTGTGATTTTGGACCTGAACCCAATGGAGATTCCCACAACTTTTCTCCGCTTGGACACTGAGATGGGGATGTCCCTGGGGCACGTCCCTGGGCAGTCAGGTCCCTGGACCTGCAGTGTCACATGGTGATGCACATCGCTGACACACATCCCACCCAGACGTCCCCAAACCTGCTGCACCAGCCGTGGCAGCTCCTCACCCAGCTGGGCGCACCATGCTGTGAGCACGTGTGGTGGGGACAGCCCGGGAGGAGACAACCTGTGGGAGTTAAACACCAACAGTGACACCCCAGTGCCCAGTGCTGTGCACAGCCAGCCATGGTGGGGACAGCCACACTGAGAGGTGGCCTCCAACCATCCCATGAAATGCTCAGGGGGGGCAACCCCGGTGCTGGTCCCTGACCCCAGGATGGAGGAGCTCAAAGCATGTGTGGCACGGGGCTACTCCTCCCCCTGCAAAGGGAGGCTAAAACTCTCTCCCCTTGGCTGTCCCCATGGCTCCAGGGATCAGAGGGTGACCCATGGGGCCACCACAAACTGGGGGAGGGTGTCCTGTAGGGCTCCCATGGATGGGTGCGGGAGGGCAGGAACGCAGGAGGTGCCGGTGATGGCGGCCGGGGAACCCTACACCGCGGGTAATTGGCATCAGATGCTCCCTGACCTGCCGCATCCACCGGGAAGCTGGAAGCATTTATTTGTCTGAGCCGGCGGCTCTATCTGCGTGCGGGAGGCGTTGGCGGTGGCGGGGCTGGGCTCCCCGAGCCTAATGAGCCTGAGCTGAAGATGATGAATATGATTGCTGAAAGCGCTTTCCTGAGTCCTCCTTTCCTGGGGCTCAGGTTACCGGTTCCCAGACAGCCTGTCCAGCCCCGGCTTTTCAGCTCTGATTTGTAGCCCCCCAAACAGCGTCTGTCAGCTCCCCGTGATGGAGGAAACGCTGGGTCCTCTGCCGCCGTGCCCCGGGGGGAGCTGAGGAAGGGGCCGCCAGCCCTGCTGGGCCACCAGGGACAGCTTTGCTCCCTGGGCTGCCCCACCGCTGCCCATAGTCCCTCTGAGCTCAACCTGGGGTCAACCGGACCAGCCTGATGTCCCATGTGGCATCTCCAGCCACCAGCATCCGCTGTGCCGTTGTGCTGGATTGAAGTACCTGTGGCTGTTGGGGACCTTCCCCACAGGGGACTCAGTACCTATCACCTCTTAACCTTGTGGTAGAAAAATGGGGGGACTTTGGCTTCCCTGAGCCCCAAAATTCACGGGCAAGGGTCCACCCGCTGAGCCACATCCCACCTAAGGAGCCTTTTGGGGGATGCACAGGAATGGATTGGCCGGGGGATGCTCCATGGCCATGCAAATCCCCTGGGATCAGGGGGGGCATGCTCTTCCCAGGCACGGCCACCCCTCAAGCACTGGACTAGGGGGGCTATGGGGGGTCCCCCACATCTCCACTCCCTGCTTTCACCCACCTGGGGTGATCTCCAGCGCATCCCAGTGCCTCCAGCATCCCTTAGATGCTGGGAGTGGGTGGAAAAGATTTTTGGGTGCCCACCCACGGCAGGCTCTGGGGTCTTGCTGTCCTGCCCGGGTGGCATCTCAGCCTCAGGGAGGCTGGTTCCCCCCCAAAACCTGGGGGAAGGGGGTCCGGGCTGAGCAGTGCTTTGTGCCTCCCGCAGTCCCGGCCGGTGCTGCGCTGCCATAGACGGTGTTTTGCTGCCTCCCTACGGGAGGACGAGGTCCCCGGCAGCACCGGTTCCCGCAGCCCCGCCGGCTCCTCCGCCGGCACCGACCGGTGCCGGCGGAGGAGCCGGCGGAGCTGCGGGAACCGGTGCTGCCGGTGGGACCTCGCTGTCGCCCTCCCCGGGGGTGTCCACATGGAGGACCCATGGGGGGGCTTGGGGGGCATCCCCATAGCACCCCACCGAGCACTCGGTAGCCCCTCGGTAGCCCTGGCTGGCCTTGACGAGGCTATTGTTTCCCGTATTAGGCAAGTAAATTATTATTGAAAGCTGGGAAGAGGGAAGGGAAGGGGAAGCGTGAGAGCTCCTGGAGTTGGGACATCTCCAATGGTCAACAGGACTCTGAGGTCTGAGGGCTGTGGTCAACAGGATTGGGTGTGGGGTAAGAGGGGGGACCTGGCACTGCCCCACTCCTGCAGCCCAGGAGCACACAGGCATGAGGCAAGGGGACAGGAGAGCACCTGGGTGAGTATTTGGCACGGTCCCCACTGTGGTCCCACCAGAACCATCCCAACAC
>NW_015090846.1:5087261-5090091 GCF_001431845.1 Calidris pugnax
GGACTAGGGGCGCTATGGGGGGTCCCCCACATCTCCACTCCCTGCTTTCACCCACCTGGGGTGATCTCCAGCGCATCCCAGTGCCTCCAGCATCCCTTAGATGCTGGGAGTGGGTGGAAAAGATTTTTGGGTGCCCACCCACGGCAGGCTCTGGGGTCTTGCTGTCCTGCCCGGGTGGCATCTCAGCCTCAGGGAGGCTGGTTCCCCCCCAAAACCTGGGGGAAGGGGGTCCGGGCTGAGCAGTGCTTTGTGCCTCCCGCAGTCCCGGCCGGTGCTGCGCTGCCATAGACGGTGTTTTGCTGCCTCCCTACGGGAGGACGAGGTCCCCGGCAGCACCGGTTCCCGCAGCCCCGCCGGCTCCTCCGCCGGCACCGACCGGTGCCGGCGGAGGAGCCGGCGGAGCTGCGGGAACCGGTGCTGCCGGTGGGACCTCGCTGTCGCCCTCCCCGGGGGTGTCCACATGGAGGACCCATGGGGGGGCTTGGGGGGCATCCCCATAGCACCCCACCGAGCACTCGGTAGCCCCTCGGTAGCCCTGGCTGGCCTTGACGAGGCTATTGTTTCCCGTATTAGGCAAGTAAATTATTATTGAAAGCTGGGAAGAGGGAAGGGAAGGGGAAGCGTGAGAGCTCCTGGAGTTGGGACATCTCCAATGGTCAACAGGACTCTGAGGTCTGAGGGCTGTGGTCAACAGGATTGGGTGTGGGGTAAGAGGGGGGACCTGGCACTGCCCCACTCCTGCAGCCCAGGAGCACACAGGCATGAGGCAAGGGGACAGGAGAGCACCTGGGTGAGTATTTGGCACGGTCCCCACTGTGGTCCCACCAGAACCATCCCAACACCCCACCGAAATCCATCCTTCTGCACTGGATGGATTCACAGAATCACATGGGGTTGGCAGGGACCTCTGGAGATCATCTCCTCCAACGCCCCACCAGAGCAGGTCCACCCAGAGCAGGTCCCACAGGAACGTGTCCAGGTGGGGTTTGAATGTCTCCAGAGAAGGAGACTCCACCACCTCCCTGGGCAGCCTCTGCCAGGGCTCTGCCACCCTCAAACTAAAGAAGTTCATGTTTAGGTAGAACTTCTTATATTCAAGTTTGTGCCCGTTTCCTCTTGTCTTATCCCTGGGCACCACTGAAAAAAAGACTGGCCCCGTCCTCCTGACACCCACCCTTTAAGTGGCCAACCTGCCAGGGCTTTATATTTGGTGCTTGGTCTCAGAGGGGAGAGGATGGGGTGAGCATGGGGCAGCAGCAGTCCCGGCCGTGGCACACACTGACCGCCCCGTGCGGCAAAACCTCACCCTCCTTTCCAGCACGCCTTTGTCATCGGGAGGCAGCCGGTGTCCCCACCCTAGGAGAGGACATCGAGAGCCTGCTGAGCTCATGTTTGCATCACGGCTGATGCATTTGCCCACTGAAGCTGGATCTGAGGCCCTTTTTTATTTTTGGACATCTGCGAAGGCCGCTGGCCCTGCGGGGACGCTCCCTCCCCGCTGCTGAAACCCAGCAAAGCCCCCCGGCATCGCTCCTGCCCCGGCCCCATCTGCTTCCCACATCAAGTGTGGGAACCCCACGGGAACCACACACCCCCCAGCTCTGCTGGAGCTTCCTGCCGCTCTGCAAGGAGGTGACAGTGAAACCCCAGATAATCTTGAAACACACAGAGGCCCCGACCGGGGTCTGTGCTGTTGCCGCAGAGCAGCATGGAAGAGGGAACACAGCCACAGGCCCCGGGTGCTACCAGGCTCGGGGACATCCCCTGAGGTTGGCCCAGCAAGGTCTGCAGCCCATGGTGCCCTTGCCCACCCCAGCCACACACAGAGTCTCTCCCGGCCGGTCGTGCTCCCTGCGGGGTGGCTGGAGCCTGCCTGGGCTGGGCTGATCCTGTCCCCACTGCCAGCAGGCTGGCGCTGGGGGGGCAAAGCAGCCGGGCAGGAAACACCCAGCGATGGTTTCACTGATAAACTCGGCTTTTCTGGCTGCTGGCAGCTGTGGGCAGCCCAGCTCCTGGCGCCAGCCGGGCAGCGCTGCCGGGGCAGCCTCCCACGGCAGGACGGAGGGAGCTGAGCTGGGCTTTGGCCCACGGCCACGCTGTGGGGATGGTGCTGCTGCCTGGGCTGCAACAGGGTGTCCTGGGGCACGGCCACGGGCAGGGGGCTTGAGTATCAGGGGGTGGGCATGGCCATCCTGGGGGGACCTGGGGACCAGAGCATGGGCGTATGGATGCTGGGGGACCCAGGGACCACAGTGGGGGCATGGAGATGCTGGGAGATCATAGAATCATAGAATGGTTTGGGTTGGAAGGGACCTCAAAGATCATCGAGTTCCAACCCCCTGCCATGGGCAGGGACACCTCCCACTAGAGCAGGTTGCTCCAAGCCCCCTCCAGCCTGACCTTGAACCCCTCCAGGGATGGGGCAGCCACAGCTTCTCTGGGCAACCTGTTCCAGTGTCTCACCACCCTCATAGTAAAAAATTTCTTTCTGATATCTAATCTGAATCTTTTTTCTTCCAATTTAAAACCGTTTCCCCTTGTCCTATCATTACCCTTCCTGGCAATGAGATGTGGGGACCAGGGGGATGTGGGGGCCAGGGCATGGGCATGGGGACGCTGGAAGATGTGAAGGCCAGAAGATGGGTATGGAGGTGCTCGGGGGGGTGTTGGGACTGGGAGGGACACGGAGGGGGCCTGGGGATAGGCAGGAGCCTCCTGGGGGACACGGGGCTCAGGCTATGGCCGGGGACCCAGGGCTGGCCAGCGGGACCCCGGTAGGGGTGCGCGGCCGGGCTGTCGGAGGCGGCCCCGTCCCGTCGGGGGCGGGAGG
>NW_015090846.1:5090579-5139457 GCF_001431845.1 Calidris pugnax
GGCAGGAGCGAGGGGGAGCCCGGGGAGCGAGCGGGGAGGAGCCGGTACCGAGAGGTGCGGGGGGACATGGTCCAGGAGGGTCCAGTACCGGGGGTGTCGGACCCCCGGAGGCGCGGGGGACGGGGGGCGGTCGCCCGGAGAGGTCGGGGCGTTTGCCCCAAGCCCCTGCCGGGTCCCGGGGTGGGATCGCACCCATCGCCCCCGGCCGTGGGGCGGCCGGCAGCGGCCCCGGGGCGGAGGGCAGGGGCAGATGGGCGTCCGGGAGCCCCGAGGGCAGCGCCTGGGGCAGAGCCCCCGCAGCACCCCGAGCTGCAGGCTTGGCCTCATCCCGCCTGACCGGAGACCGACATCTCCCATGAAAAACAAACTTCCCTTTTACCTCCCGCCGCGGGGGGACCACCCGCAAGGCCTGGAGGAACCGCCGATGGTTGGGCTCCCTCCAAGGCCACCGCTGCCCCAGGAGCCCCTGAGACAGGATGGGACAGCCCTGCCACCGGGCTGAGGGGCAGCACCCAGCTGCTCCCCACAGCCTCCCAGCTGGGATGGGGCTTCTCAAAAAGGGGGCAATATCCGTGAATGCTGGCAGCCAGGGCCCTTCCCCCTCTCCCCAAACACATACCAGGTGAAACTGCAGTTTGGGGGTGAGGATGGAGGGCTGGGAGCAGTGGGAATGGCTCTGGTGGCCTGAGCCATTGTTTCATTCCCGTATCTACAAGCTGGCCCAGCTGCCCTGGGCCCGGGCTGCCCGTGCACCCGAGGATGTTGAGGATTAGTGCTGCTGATGGCAGGCGTCCACAGAGCGAGTTGCGAAATAAAACCACGTCTCGACTCCCGTCAGCTCCATCCCCAGCCTCTGCTGTGCAGTTTCCTCCAGGTCCTTAATGGGGCATTGACTCCAGCCCCTCTTCCATGCAATGACCTTCCTCCCTGCAGAAAACTGCCGTCCCAGCACGAAGCCCGCAGCACTTTTCAGGTTTCACAGTTCCTCACTAAAGTAACGTTCTCAGCAAAACTGTCCCAGGCACGTGGGCTGCATCCCTCAGCAGGGCTCCGGCCACACGTGCTGCAAACGCCGCTGACAGTGACCCCGTCCCCAGCAGCCTCCCCGGCTTTACCTGCCACTGTGGGAAGTGACATGCCCAAACCCAAGAGCCCCCAGAATAAGCACAGAGCTGAGCAGGCACTTCCCCCCCATCGCAGGGGATGTGGGACCATGGGAGAAGCATCCTGAACGGAGCAGGTTTGGGCTGAGCAGCAGAGCTGGGTGCTGGAGCAGGGCACGTTGTCTCCCTGCAGCCATCCCGTCGGGACAGGAGGGACTTCTCTGCACCAGAGTGGCTGGTCCTGTGCAGAACCAGTGACCCTCAGTTCCCTTCCTTGAGGACTTCCCTGTTTCAGCAGCATCCATGTCCAAAAGGGGAACACGGCCCAGGGTTGCAGCCCATTGAGGCCCCATGGCCATGCAGAGCGTGGCTGCACTGTGGGAGACTCCAAGGGTTGGGGTGCGACCCAGCAGGAGGTGGCAGGTTGACCCACTGGGGACAGCAGGGCTGGGTGTCCCCAGCATGTCCAAGCCACCCTGCAGCCCCCTGGGCTTCTGGGTCCCAGGCTGGAGGGAGGGAGAGAGTAGGAGCAGCAGGAGGAGAGATGGTGCTGGGGAGGCAGCAGGCACCCTGCTGTGGGGCACATCTGCACAAAAGGAGGTACCCCATGGGATGGACCTGGCTGTGACCCGCTGGACTGGACTTCAGGTGGTGGGGACAGGCCTTTGCATAGTCCCTCCACTGGCTTGAGGACCTCCCAGCAAGGATTTCATCTCCGTGAGAAGCTTCTCCTGGGACTTGAGGACAGCTGGGACCAGCATCTGTGTGTCCTGCTGGGGACAGGACACGGCCTGGGGAAGCACATTCCCAAAGCGGCTGGGACAGATGCACTGTGACCAACCCCCGGAGCTGACTGCTGCATGCCTGGATCAAAGCAGACTTCACTACGTTGGGGGGAAATAAAAAAAGATACCCAGGATATACATGAAAGGATGGCGCTCTTCCAAGCCTTAATTAGGGAGGGAGATATCTGATTGAGGAATCAGGGGAACTGCACCGTGCCCCGGGGTGCTGTCAGCAGAGCGGCCGGGCTCCTGCTGCACCAGGAGGACCACAGCCCTAATCTACCCCTCGGATCTGCTCTCGAAGACCAAATAACAGGATGTTGGGCTGAGGCTGGGATCTCCTGCTCATTTGGTGTTTGCTGCTTTGAGCACTTCTACTTGACTCCTTTGCTGGCTGCACCTTGGCTCCGAACCATGCTGTTTGCTTTTTGTAGACTTTTCCTGTGCTGTGAGCGGAGCCAAGCCGGTCCGATGGTGTTTCTCTGTTTTCCCCAGCAGATATTGCCCTTGGCTGCTGCCTTGCCTTCAGGGGTGTAGTTTTGTACAAGCATTCAAGCAAAATAAGCCTGGCCATTCTCTCCACCCTCCTTGGGTGCTCACGCTGCTTCTCCCACTGGCAAACAGGAGGTGCTGGGGCACCTGGACATCACCATCTGCCCGAGCTCCAGCCATGGGTCAGGTTGGGCACGGACCCCTCTGATTTATGCCTGTTTCCACAGCCCATGGTTAACCACCCCCTCCCAGCACAGCCTCTCTGCAATGGAGCATCAGCCCGGGCTGCAGGGGGGAGCCCGCTGCCACACCGAGAGCCCCGTGGCTGCCTCACCCCCCCAGACAGCCTGGCCACCCATCCCTGCGGCCAGTAGCCCCACTCAGGTGCAGGGAGGAGGATGGCTGAGCCCCACGTGGCCTGCAGCTGTGGCCCTAGCACGCTGCTCTCGCTCGTGGTGTCGCCAGAAGTGGTTGCAGATGACAATCTGGCTGTGCCGTGAACGGCTCGTGGGCCCGAGGAAACCTCCCTGAATCAGAGAAAACAAGTGCGTGAGCTTTTCATCATCTCCAAAGCCTGTGGCCACGGAGCAACGTCCCGTTGAGCAAGCCCCGGCTCCAGCCCGGCCGTGATTCACCCCAGGTTGCTTTGGCTGCGGTTCGCAGAGCGGATGTTGTCCCCGAAATCTGGCATTTTTCAGCGGTGATGGGGCCTGTTGGCCAGCTCTGCCCCCACGGAGGGGGCTGCGCTCCAGCGCAGGGCCTGGCAGCGGCTTTCCCCACTTTCCCCACACCTGGAGCCATCCCGGCAGGGCCGGCGCAGGATTCCTGGCCGGGGAGAGGCACGGAGCCGCCGCGGGAGGGAGGCTGCCAAGGGATGCGAGGGGGTTGCTGTCGCAGGCCGGGACATGCACCGTCCCCCTCCCGCCCTCTTGGCTGGAACATACCGCTCCCGCCCCACCTCCGGGACCCCGCGGCGCTGACACCACCGTGAACCGCGGGAGGAGGCGGCTTGGCCAAGGCCGGCACGAGGCCAAACCCGCCGTGGAGGAACGCTCGGCCATGACATGGCACCCTGCCCCACGCTGGGGAGAGCCCCAGCAAACTGAACTTCTCCTGACTCTGAGAGACGGGGCAGGACACAACCTGCCGTGACCGAGCCCATGGCATGGAGCATCCTCCTGGACCCATGGAGCCCAACGTCAGCCCCACATCCCCCCCGGGTGTCAGCGGGCACGGCATGGGGCTGCCCTTTTTGGTGTTGCAAAATTTACCACAGAGTTGTGTGCGGAGGTACCGATGCAGGAACAGCCCAGAGGATGCTCCAGCTGCGCTGCAGCACGGCTCCCTTTGCGAAAAGTTCCCATCTTGTGAAAAACCAAAGGGGTGGTCTGACCTTAATTTGTCTTAGAGAAATAAGAACCTGCCAGCTGCCTCCCGTCTGGATGCATGAAAAAAATGTGAGATGAAAGGGCGTCTGACGGAAGGGCTGGGAGCTGAACGCGTCTTTGCAAGCCGCCCCCTGTGACGTGAGGGGTTTGGGGTCCCAGGGCTGAGCACAGCTGGGGCAGAGCCGCCAGCCAAGCCCCAGGCTCCTGGGAAGCCCCTGCCCTGCCCTGAGGCAGCAGCTGGCTGGGAGAGTGAGAAACCTTGCAAAATTAGATTTATGTTTCTAATATGTTAATTTTTAGCTGCAATTTCCTTTGGAAAAAATGTGGTTTCTATTCTGTGCGCCCATCCCTCCGCCCCGGTGCTGGAACCTGTTCCTAAATTCCAGCAGAATTTGAACCAGGTCCAGCGGGGGCCTGATGAGCTCATGGACCATGTGGAGCTGCTGAAGGACCCAGGAGACCTTCCTTCATCAACCGTGACGCTGGGCACACCGGGGATGGCTCTCGGTCCCTTCTGGTGCTCCAGTCCTGCTGCCCATCCCTGTCCCCACAGCCAGTGGCACCGGAGCCGAGCGCTGTGTCGGTGGCACCACTGTCCCCAAGCGCTGTGTGTCCCAGCGGGGCTGGTGACTTTTATTCTCCTGGCACAAAGGCCCCAACACGGGTCTGTGGGACCGACCCAGCTTGGTGGCAGTGCTGCTCCTGTCCCATGGGATCCTGCCACCATGGGGCTGTCGGGAAGGGACCCTTATCTGTCCCCTGCAGGCTGGGGCACGCAGGCGGCGGAGGAAGGGGCCGGGTGGGAGCCGGGGGAACGAGCCCAGCGGTGTCAGCCCTTTCCATCCGCTCGGGGTGGCGGGGGCGGGGGGGCCGCCTGCCAAAGCAAACACCAGCCCAGACAATTGCCATTATTAATATTATTATTATTAGCACCGGAGCTGTGTTTGCACTGCTTCACCCCCTCGCTGCGTGGCCACGGGGTGCAGGCAGCTCCTTCGGCAATCCCGGGCGTTTCGGATGAGGCCAATTTCCAGAAGGAAGGTGACAGCGTGGATGGAGGGTGACATGTCTCTCTCCCCACAGTGAATCCCTGCTGCTATTTCCCCTGCCAGCACCAAGGGGTGTGCGTGAGGGTCGGCCTGGGAGGATACGAGTGTGACTGCACGCGGACCGGGTACTTCGGGGCCAACTGCACCTCCCGTAAGTCCTTCTCGCCCAGAGGACCTCCCGGGGCAGCACGCTGTGTCTGCAGCACGTGCTGTCACCAGCACTGACAGCATGGGTGGGCTGGGGCCATTAACGGGCTTTGTTAGCAGAACAAGTGATTTACCTGGTCTGTCTCCCCCAGCCGAGCTCTGGACGCGCCTCCATGACTGGCTGAAGCCCAGTCCTGCCTTCTACCACTTCATCCTCACCCACTTCAAGTGGTTTTGGGACATTGTCAACAGCACCTTCATCAGGGACACTCTCATGAGGCTCATACTCACAGGTGAGGGGTTGGAGCGGGTCTCAGGGACACCCCGGGCATCAGCAGAGGTGTGGGTGGGGGTGGCGTGGCTGCAGTGATGCTGAGCAGCTCCCACGGGCATGGTGGGCACCAGCCTTGAGTCCCTTCACCCAGGGAGGTTGTCATCCCATCACGTCATCCCATCACATCATCCCATCACCCTGCCCAGGGAAGGCTGCCCGGTCAGGCAGCAGCAGGGAGCGGGGGTTGGAGGTTGGGCTGCCCATGCGTCCATCCCCAGCCATGTGTCCCCAGCTGTGTGTCCATCCCTGGCTGTGTGTCCATCCCTGGCTGTGTGTCCATCCCCAGCCGTGTGTCCATCCCCGGCTGCGTGCCGGGCTGCCAGCCAGCTGGCAATCACAAGCGGCTCTCGGAATGCCGCGGTCCCTGGGCCAAATGCTCTCAAGCAGCCGCACGGAAAGCAGCCCCTGGAAATATGGAGCTGGTCCTTTTACCCATGTCCCCGCATTCATCACTTTGGATAAATATTTAGGTTCCAGTCCTTGGAGCAGTAGTGACACATTCACATGGCTCCGGCTGTTGGTTTTACCATTTCTGTGTGGTTGTCATCTCATTCATCATCCAAGAACCCAGTACGAGCCCTCCTTTTCTGCAGGGAACTGCAGCCTTTAAAAGGCTGGGAGCAAAGCCTGGGGTGCCCACGTGCCTCCGCTGCCGGTACCTTTCTGGGTTTTGGGGTGGCAGGAGAGGGCATCTGGCAGCACCGAGCACGTGGGCAGGGGTTGAGGGCAGAGCCCATGGGGTGCTACCCTATGGCCTGGGCCCCACGGTGGTGATGGTGACCCCCTCCTCTCTCCTTCCAGTTCGTGCCAATCTCATCCCCAGCCCCCCCACCTTCAACTCCGACTATGGCTACATCAGCTGGGAGGCCTATGCCAACGTCAGCTATTACACCCGCGTCCTCCCACCCGTGCCAGACAACTGCCCCACGCCCATGGGGACCAAAGGTACGCAGCTGGACCCAGGGGGGACGGGCACTGTGGGGCTGAGGTGCCAGAGCAGCGCCCTGGGTCCATACTCAGTGCAGCATCGGTGTTTCCCACCCACCCGTGCCCAAGCTCTCGCTGCCATGGACACATCTGCCAGGCACTGCTGGCAGTGCCACATGCTATTGCTGGCCCCAAGGGCTGCAGGAGCTTGATGGCATCCAAAAGGCTGCTGGGCCAACTCAGGTTGGGCTGCTGAGGCATGTCGTAGCTTGTGTAGGAGCACTATGAGGCAGAGTAATCAGTGCCTGGTGCTGCAGCAGATACAACAGTGCCCACCGACGGCCCCATGGCCAGCACTGGTACCCAGCTGGGTTGGGCATGGGGCATCTACCCTCAGCCTCCATCCTTTGCAGGGAAGCAGCAGCTCCCCGACCCCCAGCTCCTGGCAGAGAGGTTCCTGCTGCGGCAGAAGTTTGAAGCCGATCCCCGAGGCACCAACCTGATGTTTGCCTTCTTCGCCCAGCATTTCACCCACCAGTTCTTCAAGACGTCCGGGAAGATGGGACGTGGCTTCACCAAGGCGCTGGGGCACGGGGTGAGGAGGACACGGGGGCATGCAGGGAGTGAGGAGAGGGACCAGGGCACACACAGCCTTTTGGAGTCACCTTGACACTGTGATCTCTTGCAGGTGGATCTGGGGCACGTGTACGGGGACAACCTGCAGCGGCAGCACCAGCTGCGGCTCTTCCGAGACGGGAAGCTGAAATTCCAGGTACCACCTGGCATGACTGAAACATGTCTCAGCCCTGTGATCCAGGGTTGTTTGAAGCCCATGTCCTTCCAGCAGCTCCTGGACCGGAGACTCCCAGGGGCATCAGGAGACCCCAGCCCTGTCAGAGACTCCATCCCTGGTGCCCCATGCGGAGCACTGCCAGGGCCTCTCTTGGTGGCTGCTGACGGGAGGGACGAGCTTTGGGGTCAAGCTGTTCTGATGGCAGCAGGGGTCCTGCATGAGGGGGATGTGCCCATCCTACTTGGTGCTTGTGGGAGAGCGGCCATGGTGCCCATGGGGAGGCAGGGCCCAGCTGGACAGGCTTTCAGCTGGGCGGTTTTCTCCCCTCCTCCCTTTCTGCCACCCCGTTCTTGTCTCCCCAAGGTGGTGGATGGAGAGGTGTACCCCCCCATGGTCACCCATGCTCCGGTTCACATGGTCTACCCGCCTGCCGTCCCCAAGGAGAAGCAGCTGGCGATGGGGCAGGAGGTGTTTGGGCTGCTGCCGGGGCTCTGCATGTACGCCACGCTCTGGCTGCGCGAGCACAACCGGGTCTGCGACATCCTGAAACAGGAGCATCCCACCTGGAGCGACGAGCAGCTCTTCCAGACAGCTCGTCTCATCCTCATCGGTGAGGACCAGCGGTGCCACGGGGCAGGGGCACCACAGAGCCCTGTGTCCCACCTCCCCGGGCAGGTCCCAAGAACTTGGACATTAATTGGTCTCTGAAGGTAGTGGCCAGGCTGAAGGAGGATGCTGGAGGAGTTTCTCTGGCAGCCTTTTGGGGATCATTGGCTTTGGTCCATATAGCAAAAATTGGCTTTGGTCCATCAAAAAATTTATTTTGAATAATTTTGTCATAATTTTGAATTATTTCATGTTAATGTTCTTTTATAAATTTGACCAAAATCCAGAAGAGACCCCTGTCACCACATTGCCTCTAAGAAGCGTATCAAGGCCAGCTTCCTCAGGGGCCATTTCAGTTTTGGCAGACTGGTCTTTGCTGGTGAAAAAAAACATTCACTGAAAAATTCCCAACCAGCTCAAGCCTGTAGTCAGAAAGGTCCCAGGTGGTGGGTGGGTGCTGGGACGTGCTGCCATAGCACTTGGGTAACTTTGTTCAGGTACAGAGCTTCTCTCACCTCCTGCCCAGGGGAGACCATTAAGATCGTCATTGAAGACTATGTCCAGCACCTCAGCGGGTACTACCTGAGCCTCAAGTTTGACCCCGAGCTGCTGTTTGGGACACAGTTCCAGTACCGGAATCGCATCGCGGTGGAGTTCAACCAGCTCTATCACTGGCACGGGCTGATGCCCGACTCCTTCATCATCCAGGGGGACGAGTACAGCTACGAGCAGTTCCTCTACAACACCTCCATGCTCCTGGACTACGGCGTGGAGGCGCTGGTGGAGTCCTTTTCCAAGCAGGTTGCAGGAAGGGTAAGGTCCTGCTCCCCCCTCCCTGCCAGCGCCGGGGCTGGGGGACCTGGGATGGGATGCTGGTGGTACCAGGATGGCAGTGCCGTTACAGCAGTAAGGAACATCTGCCTTCAGCAGTGGGTTGTGGGTCACACGTAGAGTCTTCTGCTCAGGGCAGTGCCTGACAGGCACGTCACGAGTCCTCCCCACAAGCACGGGTGCAAGGCTGGGCCTTGGCAGCCCCGTCTCTTGCTCTGGGGACTCTGTGGTAAACACTGTCGGTGCCAGGAGCTGAGCTGGGATCTCCCGCCCCGGGCTGTGGAGCTCCTCTGGCACGTTCTTTGCTGCCATCACATGGATGTTTTCTTCCAGGCGATTCCATCTGCATTTCTGACCCTCTTTGCTTGCGTAAAGCAGCAAGGCTGAGGCACAGACCCCCTGCTCTTTGGGTGTTTAGGTTCTCCCTGTGACCCCAAGCCCCCGTAATCTCTCCCCTCCTCCCAGGCCAGTGGGTCACCATCCATACAGGGCTTCTCCTGCACCATTCCCTGACCTGCCCTGGGAACAGGACTGACTTTACTCCAAGTTGCTCTACAGCTGCTTTTGGCACTGTCCATGGGTTCCCTGTCTTGGTGCTGCTGTGATGACATGGTGGTCTCCACGACACCGTGCCCAGCACATGGACGCTTTGGCGCGGTGGCTCCCTGTGAGCAGATGCTGGTGCTGCCTCGTGCCTCATGTGTGCTCCTCCTTGTGTTCTCGCCCTCCAGATCGGTGGGGCTCAAACCATCAATGCCAATGTCTTGCAAGTGGCCATTGGGGTCATCCAGGAATCCCGGCAGCTGAGGCTTCAGCCGTTTAACGAGTATCGGAAGAGGTTTGGCATGAAGCCCTACAAGTCCTTTCAGGAACTGACAGGTAGGGCTGCACAGGAGCTCTCGGGGCTTCGCTGGGGAAGCGCAGAAGCTCTGGGCTTGCTGTGGGGTACAGGACCACGAGCTGCTCCCCCGCCACTGGGCTTATTGGGCTTCTGCCCATCCAAGCCTTGCTTAGTGGTGATCCCAGCACCGGGACAGACAGGGCTGGGGCCTTGGTTGCAGGGGTCCTTCCTTCTTGGGGGGCTGGATGAGTGGTCCAGAGGGCAGTGCCTGGCCTGGGAGCCCAGCTCACCACTGCCTGGGTTGTGGGAGCTGCCACGTTGCCGTTACTCACAGCAGGGCCAGTCCTTGCTGGGGTGATTCCCTCATTAAAGCCCTCTGACGTTCACTTGGTGCAGGAGAGGAAGAGAAGGCGGCAGAGCTGGAGGAGCTGTATGGAGACATTGATGCTCTGGAGTTTTATCCGGGCTTGCTGCTTGAGAAACCTCAACCCAATGGTATTTTTGGGGAAAGCATGGTGGAGATTGGAGCTCCCTTTTCCCTGAAGGGGCTTTTTGGAAACCCCGTCTGCTCCCCAGAGTACTGGAAACCCAGTACCTTCGGCGGGGAGACTGGCTTTGAGATCGTTAAGACAGCATCGCTGGAGAAACTCGTGTGCCTCAACGTGAAGAAGTGCCCATATGTGGCATTTCACGTGCCGGATGCTTTAGAAAATGGCAGCCCTCGGGGTGGTGGACCATCTACTGAGCTCTAGCACCAGGACAGCCTGCCCAGGTACAGACTGTCATTGCCCAGGTGCCAGCTGAGCCGAGCTCCCAGCCTGGTGCTGAATGTCCCCTTTCTTCCTGCAGGGAGCGGCGGGGACACAGGGACCTGCCCACCCCTGTGCCGAGCAGAAGAAGGATAGAAGATGGTCCCATCCTGGGCATCCTCCACACCAGCCCTTGAGGAGGTGCTGGTACCAGCTCTGTGGAAAGCTGGAGCGCCTCAGGAGCGTGGCTGCCACCGCTGTCCTCAGCAGATCCAGTTCTCTTGCTAGTGAATACCTTGCACGAAGCCAGCTTTGGGGTTCCCCAGGGGACACCCCCCATCCCGGGATGCTCTGGACTCCCCTGTGCTTTGTCACCTTCCGTCCCCGCTGCTTTCCAGCACCAGGCCACCAGCACCCCTCTTCTGCAGGGCTTCCCCGCTCAGGACAGAGGAGCACGGAGCCCAGGGAGCCTTCACAGTCCGTCCAGTTGAGGCACTGAGCTCCCCAGGGGAGGTGGAGGAGGCAGGTGACAGCAGGCAGAGGGACGGGGAGGACACACTGTAGGAGGTCGTGCTGGCCCGGCGGTGGCTGAGTTTGCAGTAGGAACCTGCCCTGATCCACTTCTGCAGCCGCTCTGCACCGTCCGCCCCACACAGCCAAGAACAAGGAACCAAAGCAACATCTCTGCGGGAGGAGACCAGGGGAGAAGCATCAGATCAGACCTCCCAGACCTCCCACATCTCCCACCCGCTGGCCAGACCCCAGCAGGCACCGCTGGCCGCCCGAGCGGGGCTGCTCGGAGCAAGACGCTACCTCTGTGCAGACACAGTGATGATGTCTCTCCCCCTGTGATCGTTAACACTTCCCAGCGTTAATAGCTCAGCAATGGCGTCCCCCAGGCACACAGAGCCCACTTCTGTCCTGCTCCAGAAACACACGCAGATGTCCCCCCTCGCAGACACAATGATGTGGTGGCTGGCAGCCACTGCCACTGGCCTTGATCCCCAATCAGATCCCGCTTCACCTCCAGGAGAACAGACATTTAAAATAATAAATGATTTCAAAAACTCATTTCCTCCAGCCAGTTTCCAAGTGTCGTCTCGCCAGCGCCAGGCCCTGCAAGGGGGCAGGATGCTCAGGAGGCAGCAGGAGCTGGGGGAGAGGAGAAGTCCCTGGAGCGTTGGTGGAGGCTGGTGTCCCTGCTGGGATGTGGCCGTGCTCGCCGGCACCACGCCGTGTCACTGCCCACTGCATCAGAAGAAATAAACGGAGCCACCTTCCTCCTTGGGAATTGCCTCATTAGGGCGTCTCCTGTGACAGTTTGAGCTACGCTGCCCTCCGGCCACCACCACCCCGTGCTGCTCCGATGCTGGTGACACAGCGCTTACGTCCAACATTGTGTATTCCTGTCACATAAAATCTATCCACACATCAATCTTGCTGGCCAGGTGTTTTGTAGGCATGAAGTAGCCACTCTCTGTACCTTGGCTGTGGTTTGCCCCTGTGCTGAGCCAGAGGAGGGGACCACTTCTGGGTTCCTTCTCCGTCCTGGCAGGACATCTACCTGGCACGGTGACTTCATGCCACGAGGCCATGGGGGCTGTGCTGCTCCCAGCGGGATCTTCTTTGTGGGGTTCTCCACCCTGACCCCCCCAGGCACCACCGGCTGCTCCTCTGCCCATCACAAGAAGCCATGGGAGATGAGGAGAATCAGGGCAGGGAGTCCTGGTCCAGGGCACTGCCCCGAAAGCTGGGGCCAGGCAGCACGTGAGGGACCGGGCAGGCAGGGGGTGATGAGGGTGACAGATAGGGTATCTCCAGGTAGATACACCCAGCTAGACACAGCCCTCTTCTTGGGGCTGTGTGAACCCCAAAGACCGTTGACCATTTTGTGGGGAGTGACAACCCTATGATGTCTCCCCTTCTGCCCTGGAAGTTTCAATCATTTCTGGTTGCACCAGCTGGTTGTTTTTTTTATCCTTGATCAACCAAGTATATAATGACCCAAATTCCTCAGGAAGGGGTTGTGAAGCACTTCCAGGCGATAATAAAACTGGTTATAGGGAGGTGTTACAGGAGAGGTCACCAAGGCTCCTTACAGTTAGACCACAAACATCCTGCTTTTGTTTGTAGCTATTGAAAGCTGCCAGTGCTCTTTTGGTACCAACTGATAAGCGTACGAGAGCTCACCAGGCACACAGAGAGCTGCCTAGATGCCCTCTGCCTCCAAGGAGGAATATTCCACCAGGAATTGGCTCAGCTGAGCCAACACTGGTAAATCTGACATCTCCTCCAGCTGTGCCACCAGCTCCCACACGGTACAGTCCAGGACAGCAGAGCATCTCCCTGCTGCACCTCACCCTTCTGAGAGGGAGAAAAGCTGTGAAATAATTTCTTTTTAGGACTAACACGTACCAACCCCAGATACAGCATCCAACACACGATTGAGACCTCCTCCTCCTCCACGAGCCTGAGGACCCACCACCCCACACATGGACCTTCCCCCAGCCTGGCACTGCCCAGCCCTCGCCTTCTCTTTGCCAGTCTTTCAGCCGTGGCAGTTTGTAAAAATCACTCACATCTTCACCAGCTTGTCCATCACAACGTGTGGCCACATCCAAGGTAGAAGACAGTGGTTTACATCTAAACGTGGTGTTTAGTCTGGTGCCTCCACCAGCATCACCCAACGAAGGCTCTGAGAGCTCCCTGCCCCTGTGAGCTCTGGGGAGGGCACAGAGGTGAGTGCTGCTGTTTGAGCTCTTGGTAAACACAGCCCATGGGACCTCCTGGGAGCCCCTAAACCAGCCCCTCGGAGGAGCCCAGCCACCGTTTGCCCACGTGGGGACGGACGTAGCCTGTGTTCATGTGGCACAAACAGCAGCAATGAAAACATCTGCCTGTGGTTGTGTGCCATCTTAAGTGATGGTTCACTCAGCAAGGAGCTTATTGCCCACCAGGGCAGATCGTGTGAGGAAGGTCAATGGTCTGCAGCACTTCTTCATGCAGAGCCATCCCTACGGTTCGAGGGAAGGGCAGAGGTTGCAGCCAGGGCTACGGCTGCTCCCGGGTTTCCCTCTTGAGAAGCCCCCAGCCCCGCTGCCTTCTGTGGTGCCCAGCACTCTGCCCTGCCAAGATCAACGCTGGAAGCCACCTAAACCCCATGGTGGCAAAAATAACTGGGGCCCTGAGGCTGAGTGGAAAAGCCATTCCCTTGTTCAGTCACCCGGGCCCCCCGAGCCGCCCCAGCAGGTCCCTTTGTGGTGTGAGTCAGCCAGAGATCACACAGGAACGTTTGTTTGGATTTTCAATAAGGGCATATTTCAAACGTGCCAGAAAGAAGACGTAGATTGGAGGCCAAAAAAACCCCAACAAACCAGTATAAACTTTTCTAAATCTTGTCCCTCACTGCCTGGCACCCAGGTCTGCACCCTGATTAAATGCCCTCATTACACTCAGCCCGTGATTTCACTCCAAGCAGTTGCCTGGCACTTCCTTGCGCATTCGCCTTCCGTGGCCAGGTTCTGCTGTTTGTGTTGGAACATCATTAAACGGGAACAAACCCAGGAGATTTTACACTCCTCTCTCCCAGGGCAGTTATACCCTCCTGTAAGAATCGTCGTTTCTGGCTGCTTCCCTCTGCAGAAGGCTGCTTTTTCCAAAACAAAACATTTCCCAGAGGCAACACAACCTACCTGACAAGTGTTTTTCCCAGCTCCTATTTATAGCACTTCTTGAAGATGAAAGTCAGACACAGAGGTGACTGAGAGCTGGTACGTGCATCTTCTTCACCCGGAGGGTGCAGCAGCAGAACCAGAGCAGCTGCAGCACAAAAACCCACCGGCCAGAGCCACGACCTGCGGGAAGAGCCAAGCCTGGGGCTGTGTCTGTGCCCTCATCCTGCACTTGAGGAGCAGCAGATAGAAAACAGGACAGAAAAAAAGACAGAGACAGAGCACGTAACATCTCAGCAGGATCAAGTCTTGTTTGCTGGAGCTTAACTTGCAGTCACATTTTAGATATACCACCAGTGTGAATGTCTTAAAACATCTAAAGGTGATAAATACCAACCTCGTTTTCCAGGACCAGCTGTTTTCTTTCTGAGCTCTCTTGTCCTGTTGATTGAAGAAAGTTTGCTTTTATTTATGGCTTTTAGGTGCTGGCAGAATTGTGTTCAAAAAAGGTTAAAGCAGGAACAACCCCTGTGCAGCTCGGCTGCTGTGAGACGGCGTGACTGCGGCCACTTTGCACCAGGACTCCAGACCCCCTCGACCTTTCACAGGTGATGGTCGTGTCCTGGGCCAATCTCATCAGGTGCACTAAAAAACCAAGCAGAATTGGTGGTGAGAGGAGGTGGGGAAAGAAACAACCAGGAGACAAAAAAGGACACAAGCTCAAGGGCTGGTACCCAGCACAGCACCGAAGCCCACTATGGCAAAATCCGTCGGCTTTCGGCCCAGGACAATGTGCCAGGGAAGCTGCCGGGGCAGAAAAGAAGAGGTGAAACACCTTTGACAAAATGAAATACCATCCTTCATTCAGACACAAAGCAGTTAGCAGGAATGCATCCCTCTAAACGCAGTTCTGAGGGTGACAGAGTACGATGGCTGCGGGGGAAGGAGAGGCACCTGCATCAAAACAATCCCGATGCCAAGTTGAATGTTTCAAACCAGTTTTATTTTCTATAGGAATTCATACAGTTTCGTTTGCACTTTACTCCCCAAGTGCGTATATAAGTACACCCTGATTCTTAGTCTGCAGGTCAGGATCACATCTAAAACTAGAGAAATGAAGCAGAATTTAGTTGCGAGTTGTAGTTTTCATTTGTATGGAGCTCCTAAGGGACAGACACACATTAGTGAACTATTCTAAATGAGTTTTAGTTTGCTGTATAGTTTAATGCACATTAAGAATGCTGGGGTTTTTTAGGGCCAATTACCAGTTGGTGGGTTTGGAAGGATTTAGCTTGAGGAATGGACAAAAGCATCGGCGGCAGCGCCCAGCACTGCCTGTGCTCAGAACAGGGAGCAGCGCTACAGCTTATTATCCCCCAGGCTTATTATATCCTTATCCTTCCAGATCAATGATTAATTGGATTCAGAACTTTTTTTTTTTTCTTTTCCTTTTTGCTATTGGTGCTGTAAACCATCTATCACCTACCTGAGCACGGATGATGAATAACCAGGAGTCACCTTGCTGCGGGCCAGTCGACAAGAGCAGCAGGAGAGGGTTTGATCCCATTATAGTTTTGCTGCCACAGGGGCAAAAAAAAATGCACTTTATAAAAATAAAACTTCAAAGCAACTCAAGCAGTGAGCTCTCCCCCAGTCCCCTCTCTGAGCCAGGTTTTATTATGACGCCAACATGTACCCTTGTCTGCACGACAGACTTCCCTGAATCTCACCCTGAATATAAATTGCAGCTACTTTGATTATTTTTTCTTCTGAAATGGGCTGATACCTATACTCATTTAATTTCATAAAACCGGCATGGGTTTTTTCTGCAATTCTGAGATGAAAAGAAATCATCTCTTACCACATTTTAAAATCTGGATTTCTGCCAGTTTCCTTGAAACAGCCACAATTTGCGCCAATTCAGTAATTTTTAATTACAAATTATTTATTTTTCCTGCTTATACTACTTTTAAAAACACAGTTCCAATAGATACAATTACAAATTCTTCTTTTTTCTACCCTAAGATCCTTATTAAGAACCTAGTGCTTACACAGAGACATTCCCATTTCTTCCTGGTGTTCCAAAGTGCCGTGCATAAAACTGGCAATTAAATGTAATCATTAAGCACGGCATTACAGTGGGCCATATATTTAGGTAATGATAAGTCTACTTTCCTCAAAATTAAAAAATAACAAGCAAAGTTAAGTAATGCATGAGAAGGCAAACATGTTGTAATACCCAATGAAGCCTGTCGAAGACGACCCAGTAACAGGCAAGCGCAGGGCACACACGCCGTGTGCTCCTTTGTGCTGTGATCTGATTTGGGAATGAAGCAGAGCACAAACAAAACAAATAAACACACCTGAATGAAAATGTAATCGCTGACAAACGGAAACGACAACGGTGCTGCAGGAGGGAAGCACAACACACAGCTGCTGCGTTCAGAGATGATGCTCAGACGGGCTCAGCCGGCACCGGGTGGCTTTTCCCTGTGGCCAGAAGTGGGGGACACCCCGTGTTTTGGGGGCAGATGAGAACTTTATGGTCTGTCACTGGCAACGGAAACAGCTGCGGCAACGCTTTTGAGGAAGCCTCTGTTATTGCTTACAGAGGGAAACATTGCAACATCTCCACAAAGGTTTCACTTCCACCCCACAAGGTCTTTTTCTGGTAGTGAACTGTCCTGATGCTCGCCACAAAGAACGTGCTCCCCCAGAGCTGCCATCAGAGGAACAGCAGGGCAGTGGCAAGGTGTGTGATCCTGCTGAACACTCTGTGCAGAAAGTGGACACTGAGGTTCAGAGAAAGGAGTCAGCTGTGAAAGAATGGGCCTGCTCCCGACCACCCGTGTTGGTGACTGGTCCATGGGCTCACTGCTGCTTTCCCACAAAGGCATCCAGTCATCTCTCAGGTCCAGGGGCTACTGATACTCAAAATACATCTGCTGACACAGCTGAGGCAGATAATATGAAGGCAGACAGAAATAAACTGTAGCACTGATTTGGTAATTTTAGAGAGATATTAAATTCTGAGTTGAATTATTCAAGTCCTAATTCTGTATTTTGCCAACAAAACTCTCCCTGACGCTATTCAGCCCACGGCAGAGCTCCATACAATGGACCATCTCTCCTTTAAGAAGCAGAGATCTTTTTCTAATGAAGTGACTACTATGAACTTTAAGGGTGGGTATTTTAAAACCCAAGAATGGATTGAGAGCTGCAATTCAAAGAAAATTTTCTCATTTAAGTCTCAGGCAAGGTTAAAGGAAGAAGAACTCTCTCCAGCTGAAAAGCAATTTTCAGGATGAAGTCAGGGGGTGTTGTCACTTTTAAGTGTGAAAGGAACAGAAAATTTGATCCCCAGCGTTAAAACCAGAAGGTACTTCCAAGAAGGGGACTGCAAACTGGGGAATGGAGGATGGGACCTTGCATTGTAAATTGGCAGCAGTTCAGCTCCAGGTTAATAAAAGTCTTGAATGCCTGAAAACTTCCTCATTTGCTGTCTCAGGGAGCAGTGGCCACATCTCAATCCAACTACTATTCACATTACACTGGTTCAGGAGACCTGTCGGGAGACTCACCATACACAGCTCATCTGAGAACAAAGTGTTTTTAAGAAAAAAAATAATATAAGTGATTTAGAGATCAGAGATGACAATACACCATTTCCTAAACTTACTGCATTGTGTTAGAACTCCACGTTTAGTAAAACACATTTGAATTGGATAAAGGCAAGACTGTTTCAGTGTGTACTTTATTAATTTAAGAAACTGTTAGGAATTCCTTACATTATTTTTTACAAGCAAAAGTCAAAGTGCATGATGGGGAAGAATACATACCCACACTAGAGCAGAAGGAGAACAATCCCTATAGCACAAGAACATCCCACAGTACAACTACACCTACTGGCCCTGGCTCTAGGTGGTTCAGTCTATTTCCAGATCACTGTCTTCACTGTAACACGCAGAGGGATTATGTATAGAAGTCAGGAGCACCAGGTCCTTTTCTGGAAGCAAACTACATTCCTGCAGAAAAGCCTCCAGGTCAACAGCAAAAAAATCTTCTCCAAGCTGGTCAGTGATTCGCACAAAATTGCCGATGAGCTCACCTGCCTTGTAGACCAGCAACGCCGGCAGAGCGTTGTTGGTGAAGCGAGCGCTGGCGCCGATGAGGGAACTCTTCACTCTGCAAAATTTAACCGTTGGGTACTCTGCAGCCAGGCAGATCATGCAGCCGTGCAGGGACTCGGTGCCAGGGATATCATCTTCATAAATATGGATCATGATCAGCGTGCTCTTATGCTCTTTATCAACCGTGTCCAAAAACGCTTCTCCACTGGTGATCTCAAAAACCTGTTTGAATTGCTGCCCGCTGTACAACTGCTGCCTCATCTCCTCCATTCGCTGCTTCCTGTATCGCTGCAGGAACTCCTCATCATCTTCATCATTGTGAATCATGTTATACTCTTGTAACGTCATCTAAAAAAAAAACCATGCAAAGATACATGAAAAAGAAAAAGAGATCTGCATCACTATATGGGTCACTTATATAATGAGAATTTAAATCAAGAGGATTAATGTGGGTCACTCATCTTTTATAACAGCAAAGTGCAACCCGTGAAGGCTCAAGCACCCTCTGCATTATACTCCACTTTGATCTAATTAGAAACCGTGTCCATTGGGAACAGTGATTTCAGCCTTGGCTATTCCAGTTTCCAGGAGCTACGCTAATAACACAAGTGGCTGCTCCCACTTTAATCCAGGTTAATGGTGGCTCTGTGCTCTCCCTAAGCTACAGGCACTGGTTTGGGTACCGTGCCTGACCCAAGTCTACCTTCTTTCTCATTAGCTTTTCCATTTAGTTTTTCAGTTAACATCTCACAGCAACCAAATGCACTCTCTTGTCTGTAGAGCTAAAATTAACAGGATTTTATGTATTTCGTATCTGTTCACTTGCTTCCTTAAACGTATTTGCATCCCTCAAAGTATAGAGAGCATGGCCAACTTTCATCATCTGAAAGCAAGAATCACTGTCTGCTAATTAGTAACTTGTCTGACTAGAACTGTAAGAGCTAATCATACAGCCCAGCTGACTGAAACCACTCACTCCCAACGCCTTCTATCTGTGGAGCTCAAAGTCAAAGCTGAATTCTCAACATCCACTTACTAAACATGAAATCCATAAGGACTCCTAAACTCCTTTTAGGCAAAAAGGCATGGGACCCTTTTTGTTTTAGGCAGTTTTAGGCATGGGAGACAGTATTCATAGGTTTGCTGTATAACTCCTCGCATCCATCCCCCGAAGTCGACTTATTTGATAAACAGATCAGGGAAATCTGGGAAAAGGAGCTGGACTTCTTTGGCACAGCAGCTAAATTGCTTAACACAGGCAAATGCAATGCTCCTGGAATACCACTAAAATGCAAAATAAACTAGACAACACCTGGCAAATACAGTTATAAAGCACCTTTTAGACCACTGCTGTGTTCCTCTTTACTAGGGAGAAACTGTAAGTATCTACTGATAGAACAAGGATTTCTACCTGCTTCACATACACAAAGGATGAAACTCAAAGTATTAAACATTTAAGTGACATTTTAATTCCCTTGTGCCACGCTACCTTTCCATTGATTTTTTCCTGAAGCTCTTTCTGCTTCTGCTTCTCAGTCTCCTCATCCAAGTGAGATCTGCATGTCATAGACAATTTCTTGATGAGCCGTTCCATTTCTCTGCGCTGCTCCTGCCGCTGTTCGGTTTCCAGTTGTTTAAATCTTCGCCAGTCATTAATGACTCCTTTGGGACCTGAAATTAAATATATAGGCATTTCGCATGAAAGGGTAATAGAATTACACCTAACATTTAAAATTCAAGTAATAATTTATAAGTCAATAGTAAAATAGTGGCCCTGCCATAAACCCTTTGTATATTGTGCAAAATGTTGAAATGAAATTAAAAAAGTAAATTGCCACTTACACATCCTTCAGCTTGTATCTATTTTTTTAAGACGACTAAAGTTTATCTAACATCTCTCATAATTGTTCCAAAGATTATGCCAATGATTAATATCTGTGTTCTTGAAATAGAACCACCCTCAAGAACTCCCCTATTGTTAGCATGGCTTTTCGTAAGAACAAAAATAACGATGGGGAAGTATAATTAATGTTCCTGTGCAGAAGTACATTCTGTGATGTCCAATAGCATTAATTCTTACAGACTGCACTTCCCTGTGACCTTACTGGGGGCCCAGCAGAAAGGTCCCTTCTCAGTATGACAGTTTAATGCTATAATTCTTCCATTCTTCCTTCAGGTGAAAGATATGAACACACACAGGAAGAAGATTTTTCATCATTCTTAGAGAAACCGTAAAACAGAGAGACAGTCTTTCATAAGAACATAGGAAATAAATACCCTCTGGATCACACCAACCGTCCACACAGACTGTTATTGTTCTCTGACAGTGGCAGCAGAGAACACTATTTTGGGAAAGCCTGGCCACTTTTTATCTATTCCTCATGTACTCGTTCAGCATTATCAACCAAATTGTACAAATCAGCTCTGTACACAAAGCCTAACTGCTTTACATATAATGCTGAAGTCTCTGAGAGAAGTCAAACATTAAAAGAAAAAACTGGCTATTAAAAATAAGGTTAGATATAGCCAGGAAATGATCCATCTCTGACTCAAGTGTGCACAAAAACAGGACTTTCAGGTCAAAAAATGAATTTTAGAGAAACATACGAATCTTCCAATAAAAGAAGTATTCACAAAACAATTAGTTTGCTCTGACAGTACCTGTGTTGACTGCGCTGCCATCGCTGCTAAGCTCTACTTCCCCAACGCTTTCAGGAACGGTGCTCTCCCCTTCTTTATCTTCTTTCTCACTGTCTTCATCCTCACCCTCGCTACTGCTGTAATAGTACTGCAGCTTCTCACCAAGCAGTTTGTCATCCAAAGCAGTCATTGTGCTCTAAAAAATAAATTAACAAAATATAGAATGCATCTCTTATTCAAGTACGCATCGCGAGATACCACTTCAACTGCATAATGATGGTTCTTTAATTCCTTGGAGCAGTTTTTTAGCCACATAAACCAGTTTAGAGCCCACTATCAAACAGCCTGCAGTGCAGTCAGTCACGTGAACTAATTCTTCAGCACAATTTCAAACTCACTTAAGTTAAAAAACTTTACAAACAGAGCTGCTCTGAGGCTCACTCGTGCAGAAACACTTTTATGTGTGTTCTCATTCACGGAGAATTAATTTTCCAACCGCGATGCGGGAATCTTATCAGCCTCATTCAGACATCTCCATGCGGTTGATTTCCCAGTTATTGAAATTTAAATTTCCAGTATTATTTGCATTATTTTAACAATGATTTGTTTGAGCTGAAAAATGATCGATGTAATTAATCAAATTAAAATGTGCTGACCTTTATTCCTTTCCAGTGTTGCAGAGACAAGCTTCTATCAAAACCTGGAAGAACATCAATTCAAATTATTGAAGACAATCTCAAAAAAACTGTTGCAGAAATCCAGCACATTTAAATAACGTAACGCATGCAAGGAAAAAATTTAAAGGGAATGTAACCATGTTTGCTGTTTAATAAAAAAGGTTACTCTGCAACACAGAAAACAGATTTTCTAAGTATTGAGACAGAACGTACAAACACTTAGTGCAGTCAGTGCTACAGCTTCATGAACATCACTTCCAGGCTAAGAAATAACATATCAAAAGAAAGATCTTCACGTCTGTCATCTTCTCTCCTGCTCACTGACCACATGGGGCTCAACAGCATCCTGCCTGCACAGACAGCACTGACACCAGATGCTGACACGCTGATCAAGTGAATGCGACCATCCTAAAAATCCTCACAAACATTTTTTTGATCCAAAATACCTTCTGCTAAATAGCAATTAACAGCAGCAGAATCCGCCCTCTGCAGCTACTGACACTGTCAGCATTTACGGGCTTCGTAAACCTCTCGCATCAGGAGAACAGAAAGACCAGATTTCTCCAAGTGATGCAAAGCTGAGGAGCTCCTCAGGAGCCTGGGGCTGTCTCCACTGACTCCTTCCACCACAACCCTCTGGAGGAGATGCTGGTGGAATCCCATCCCCACGGAGCTGTACAAAACCTGAGAAATACTCTTCTTTCCTGGGCGAGGGGCAGTGGGTGCAGAGAAGACCAAGCCAGATATGTGGCTGTGGACCTGTGATGCACGAACTACACCCAAGTTTCCACAAAATTTCAATTAAAAAAAGAAAAAAAAAAAAAAGGCAATTTCAATCAAATCAGTTCATTTGGGCTCCCCCTCAGCTCTGCAGGACTCTACACGGCAGAGACACCGCGGGGCCAAAGCCGCTCCTGCGGGAGGGAGTTCAGGGGAGGTGAAGCCGATCATGGGGGCGGCGGGCAGATGGGCCGGGATTACCGGGATCACCGCCCAGCGCACCGCGGGGCCACAGGGAAGAGGCACGGCAAAGCCGACATTTTTATAACCGCGGATCCCCGGCCAGGCGAGGGCAGGAAGCAAAAGGGTTTAATTTCAGCAGAAAAGGGCTCCCAAGCTCCGCTCGGCCGAGCTCCCCCCCACCCCGGCTGTGGGCCGCGCCGCCTCACCCGCCCCCGCCACCCCGGGGAGCCCCGCTTCGCCTCGGGGAAGGGGGTCAGCCCGGCCCCAGCGGCCATCCCCGGCCCTCCCGCCCCGCCGGACGCCGACCCGGTCCCGCCTCACCGGACCCCGGCCCCGCCGCCGCCGCCTCAGCCGCTCCGCCGCTTTCCGGGGCCGCCCCTGCCGGCGCGGGGCATGGCGGGAAGGAGGCGGCCTGAGGGGACGGGGAGGAGACAGCCATGACACCCCCTCCCTCCCCCGCGGGTTGAAGGCAAAGAGTCATTTTAAGGTGGACAAATAATTTTTATTCGTGCATGCAAATACATGTCAATACTGCAAACTTCTTCCATCAAAGTCTCTCAAACACCGAAAACCAGGATGCTCTATCCGTGACCAGCCGCAGCCCCACAGCTCCTGAGGCGGCCGGGCCCTACCTCTACCACCACGGGAAACAGACCGTCGGGACTCCAAACCCAGATAAACGGAATAGAATTTAAACTTCCCCCCCGCCCCCCCAAATATATCCCCATTTCATTTTACAGATTTTTTTTTTATTTTATTTTTTTTTAAATTATAGTTTTAAATAGAAGCTGAGAATGCGCCATAAAAATGAGCATTAAATCCATCGTAGCGATGGTGCCTGCTTTATACATGATGGGTGTACACCATCTTTTATTTCATTTACATTTCAATCGAACAATAGATTTGCAAAGAAAATGTCTAATACAGACGTAAAAATATTCACACTAGAGCTTCACAATCGGTTGTACAATTGACAAACAGGCCTCTTTTCCCAAACTTTCCAGCTAAGCAAATTTATAAAAATGTAATCAATGCAACAAGAAAAAAAAAACCACAACAAAAAAAATTTTTTTTCTTTAAAACTTCCAGGGAAAAGAATACGCAGTAAACAGTATAAATGCGGACAGCAGATGCTGCAAGCTAACCACGATACTTCTGAGTGGCTGTACAGTGGGTATGTGCAGTACAAACAAAAGCCACGTGTGTTGTATCACAACTACCGTAAAATGTACTTGTTTGCCCAGCTAAGAAAATGCATGCATTTCCATGCCTTGGATTAACTGAGATCTACTCTGGATAAATCGATGGGCTATGTGCAAATGACCTTGGCTTTCGGCAGTATTATTACAGCCAGGCTCTGTTTTATTTCAGCTTTTACAGCAAAATCTTGAGTGATTAAGAGCTTCCACAAGAGTCCTTCTAAAATAACGGGGTGTAGCATTACATTTGGTTATTGGTCATTTCGATTATTCAGATTTGTTTCATCACTGACAGTTGTTTTGTTTTTTTCCCTTGTCGTGCTCCCTCGCCAGCAAAGAGATACACGGCCATGACTACTGCCAAAGTCAGCTCTTCATTTATACTGGAAAATGGGTCATTTAAAAAAAAGCACATTTATTGTGTTCTGCTTGCAGAAGAGGTCCCTCAATGAGAGGGAATTTCCTAGCAAAGGGATTAAACTACAACATAAAGAATGGACTTTTACATACTATAGATAATCTGATCATTTCTCATTTTGTTACACTCTCAAATTCAACATCTTCCTTCAGTAACATTCTAATAATAATGAAAAGTCTGTTCACAAATATGATCAAGGAGCTGCTGGTATACAGTGTTTATGTACAGCAACAGGTACAACTTGACAACTTGTGCTTTAAAAAAGCAAACAAAAACAATGTTTGGAACTATTCTGAGTTTAGATCAGGTTATTTTAAGCGTTCTTTCCTCAGCTGTTTCTGACCACTGTGCATTATTTTGTACCTCATCCAGCCTAGCACACTATGATACAAGAACAGCATTCAGCTCTTGAGTACAGGATAAATTAAAATTTCAATTGTGTTATCAAAGCACTAAAAACCTTCCAAATTAGACTTCTACAAAGAGCAATTAAGAGCTTATTTAATTTAATCAGCCGTGTACAACTTTTTTTTTTTTCTAAATCAAGTCAAACTTTAGTGTCCCTGTACTAGACTACCAAGAACCAGCGCCAGTTTGCTTTGCAAAGAGCCTAACCTTTCCTTTGAAGGGTCTAGTATACATTCTACAATGCAAAATCTGCATAAACACTAAGATTCATTTCTTGTCACCTGTTTACAGGAACAAAGTATCAGTAGCAGGGCAATCACTCTGCTAGCAGTATATGTCAAGAATGTACAGATAATTCCTTTCTCACCCAAGCACTCTCCCAGCACAAGCATTAGTCTCTATTAAGACCTATCTGGGAAATGAGGCAAACCAAGGAATGAATCCAGGTAGTGAGGCAACACAATTAACTTAGATACTAATAATTCCTGTATCTCTTGCATGTGAAATCCCTGCTGTACCCCTGGGGGGGGGGGACAAAAAAAAAAAAACAAACAAAACAAAACCAAAAAAACCCAAAAACACCAAACCAAAACAACCCAAAATGCTTGTCCAAGCAAAGCAAGAGAGCCGATCTCTTTCTCCAATCTGCTATGGGCCTTTTTTCTGACAGCACAGGTAAGTTAGGCCAAAACCTAACTGCTACTAACACACAAAGATTAGTCACTCTATCTCATTGTCAGAAAATAAGCCCTTCCATAGCCCAAAGGCACCTGATTAGCAACTAGACAAATGAATACATACTTGTTTGGAGAGGGTCAAGGGCTGAAACTTCACCAAAGGAGGAAGCCAGAACTAGGTTCCCACCCGCAGCTTCTCCTGTCAGGGCACTGGAGGGCATAGTTTCATGGCAAAACCCACACAGTCAGTGTTAAAACCATTAAGACAAAGCTGGCATGCTGTTAAAACCCCCCAACGGGTCTTCTGCCTGTCATTCTATATATTAAAAATTCAACTAAAAAAAAAAAAACCCTAGCCTCTAGTTAAGAACCAACTTTCCATGTGAAGTGTATGGTCATCCTAGAGAACTGCTCTATCCCGGGACCTCCTGCTGCAGAGAAGAGTCTATAGATACTGTTGTTCTTAAATACGCCAACGGGGTTGGCAGGAATATGTTGGGTTTATGTAATTTCACTGGACGAACAGGCAAATGTGTGTAAGCAGCTTATCCCAATCCCCCTCCAGCAGAGCACAACCAAGTTTTTAAAATCGCAATATTAAAATTAAAAAGTTAAGGTAAATACACAATCAATTTATGTAGTATATATTCACCCTCAGATCATGCTGAAGATGTTCTGTGGAGTTCTGGTGCACAGAGGGCTCTTTCCCTGAGGGCAAATAAGGACTTCTCGAACCTTTATATTTTCTCTATTTTTGTAACAAAATAGCAATTTAAAATTTAAAAATCTTTTAAAAAAATTACATCACCTTCAACATGGAAGATCTCACTGTTTAAATATCCATGAAAGAGACATACTTGTTTGCATATCTGTTTTGGAATTACATTGTACAGCAAATAATAGTATCTCAGAAGCATTTCAAAAGTAATATAAATTCATATTTACAGAATGGTCTTGGTATAAAATATACAACAATCATATTTATGTCTAACATTCTAAGTTAAAGTTAACACCGATAGGAAATAAGTTAAGGTGACAAAGGTGGTCTGGTTCTTGAATCCATTCACTTCGAGTTACGAGTGAAGCAAAGCGTGGGTCTAACCCCAGCGAGGAGGCGGCACTGGCCATGGGGAGGTACAGCTACAGCCACAGGGAACTACCAGAAGACTACAGGGACCAGGTTTCTACATACATTCCTTTACAGTTGAGTATTAAATAGATGTGTAAGATCTTCCATACTGACACCAGAATATCAAAACTAACCCTTGGATTTTTTTCAGGTATATTTACAACATAATTATTTCATGGACAGGTTTTGTTAGGAGAGATATCAAACACCAATATTTACTTAGTCTAATCAGTAACCCTCAGGGAAATGCCAACCCCCACCCCCCAGAAGCGTGCACAAAACAGTTATCAAAATCTTACCCGACCACATAGCTGTGATTTTGTAAAATAACAACTCAGACGACCAGTAACATGATCCTCTTTAAGCATTTTGCTAGCAGGAAAAGCCCTTACATGCAGTACACCTGGTGAAAGATCAGCTTGGCTTAAAATATTCCAGTACAATTTTCAGAGTAAACAACTTCACAGAAGTTAATAAAAACATAAAAAAAAAATATGTAAAACTTGTCACAAAGAAAAGTAAGAGGACAAACAAGAAGATAGTAATCATCAGGAGGGAGAGTCCTGCCTTCTTTAAAAATAAAAAAAAAGTGGATTTTTAAGCTTCTCAAAAAAATATGCCCAGGGCTCTAGTTCATGATTATTTATGAAAACCAATTTTCAGTTGACATGTCTAACATGATTCTCAGTCACATCTTAACAGGGCATAGATTCATACACTTTTCAGTACTCTGAAGGTCAGATAATGCTATATTATTGTATTTTCAAGGTCTTTGAAAATAAGTTGCCACTGAACAAGCAAAAATTAAACCTGAATACAAAATTATGATTAACAACATTTAACAAAGGTAATAGAACCGCCTTAAATTCCCAATATTTAGATTAAATTAAAAACAAAACAGTACAAAAAACAGCAATACCATCTTGTTAGTCAGTGCAAACACTACATACAGGGTTTTCAAAGAAAAGCCAAGAGCACCTGATACTTTTTGCCAAGTCATCTGGATTCTATAAACTCCAAGTTGAGAACTATTAATAAAAAAAAAAAAGGAAAGAAAAAAACCAAACCCAAACCCCAAAATTGCTGTTACATTAGTGCATAACCTCTCAAAAATGGTTGAAAATTGTTTCATGTATAACTAGGGGAAATCAATACCTAGTACGTTCGCTGGAGGACTTAGGCACTTGGTTTACTTCTGGTAACTTTACTTGGACAAGTAGCCTGTGTGTGTGTCTGTATCTACAGCACTAAAGCAGAAATTGGCAGGGGGAAGAAACCAGAAACAAAAAGCTGCAGCAAAGCACTGCACCACAGACCTGCAAATAACGCAGCAGTGCAAAGCTAATGGTGTGTTAACCCTGTAAAAGTCTCAAGTCCAAATCTCCACCTCTCAGTCTTCAAACAGGAAACAATACTCCATGCAAAGTTCCACAACTAAAGGAAAAGCAGCTGCAACAAGACACAAGTTCTTCTCTCATGAAACAAAATAGAGACAAATAAGTTAGTCTTCCTTTCACTAGATGTATCATCGTAGGATCCTGCTAGTTTAAATAACTGAGTTGTTAGTTTTCTACAGAAGCCATTTTAAACAAGAATGGCTCAGATACCGCACCGGATTGCTACAAACTCATAAAAAGCTGCTTTAAGCTTAAGTAAAACAATGTCCAAATTCCATTCATTTGTGGAAAGTGAACGCCTTACCCTAGTAAAGTAAGTTTTTTTTTTTTTCTTCAGAATGCTAATGCGAGAGGGGCTTGAAGTATCAAAGAGTCCACAGGAAATGCATGACCCCAATATTATTTTTTTTAAAAAAAATATACATTATATAATATATATTATATATATAAAAAGCTAGTGTAAATGCTTCCATGGTGTGGTCACAAGCTGGAAAGATGAATGCCTTTCAGCTGTTAACCATCCTGCCATTTGCAACAGGCTTTAAAAAGTCATTTTTATCCTCAGACATAATGTGAGCAGTTTTCAAACTGCGGCTGCCAGCACTGCCTGCTGTGCGGAGGGGCAGGCAGCTTGCATTGCTAACAGATGTTGGGATCGGCTGACTGAAGCAAGAAGTTACGGGCAGGATTGTTTTCTGCTCCTCCCTGAGGAGAAAAATAAGTTACACAAATATTAAACAAGTACATGCACAAGTATCCGGAACTGAATTTGTGTGCATTAAATAAATACTGACATAAACTCATTTTTAGCAACAGGCTAAACATCTTACTATGGAACGGTACGCTCAAGGTGTTAAATGCAGTCTGCCTCATTTTCAAAGGCTGCATTACACATTAAAGACTACAGAACATATAAACCTAAAATAGTGTATTTTAAAAACTACCTCTCTATGGAGATTTGTGCAAACAGTATGACATTTAACCTTTTGAAGTTTTTCTTAATTTCTGTTAGCTATAAAAATACTTTTGCATTTTTTGCTTACTGAATGTGAAAGGTATTTTTAACAGCTGTGACACATTTCAGTAGATATGATTACAACAATGCATACGAACAATGGTACCATCCTGTGACTTTCGTGTTTGTGACCTAATTCTATTTCTTAACAGGTTCTTCTCACTTCACCATGTGTACACAATGCAGATGTCTAATCCGAGTCTGAGTGGGTACGTCGTTCATCCTTAAACAATCATGCTTCAACTATTCTGATGCTGCTGTTTGTCTAATACTGGCAGACACTGCTGGTTTGTCTAACACTCACAGAATCACAAGGTCTTCACCTAAACTTTGTCTCTTCTGTTCCAGAGATTCTTTCTGGTGCTGCTTTAGTGGGTGCCCGTTCTCTACAGTTGTTCCATTGAGCAGCTGATCATCTTGAGAACTAATCCCTAGCTGTATATCCAGAATCTCCTACAGGAGAGAAAGAGAGATCTCCATCAATACTATCGCTACCAGCTTCAAATTTTCCTGTTATGTTCTACTACATAAAGCTGATGGAAATGGCAGCCTTATCGTAAGACTCCTTATTTTTATTTCATACTACTGGAATGTTTACCACATTTTACTACAGGGAAAAGGAAGTAGTATAAACATCAGTTGCTAAGAAATGGTTTAATCGGGTGAGATATGAAGGAAGCAATGAAGACAGTGAGAGCTGTTTCAGTAACTAGGGGTAGAGGAAAGGCTGAAGATAAAGGTCCTCTCATTCATGTAACGGTGATTCACAATTCACACTACGGTGCTGCATCACGTACCACTGGCAGAGCCAAAGAAAGCTGCAGCCAGTACTGTGAGCCACTACTGCAATGGAATATGTGCCATATAAGAACCTTAATTTCTTTTAAGTGTACAATACTTTAACAAAAAAAAAATGGACAATTGATTCTAATGCTCGGAATGAACCCCAGAATGTTTTGTGACTGCACAGCAAAGGAGGAGGTAGCAAAGGAGGAGGTAGCACAGAAGCAGCTGGGGTAGATGCCCAGAATTACAAACAAACAATAAAGTAGTAGTGGAAACAAAAGAACACCAGGTTCCAATCATTTAAGTGATTTTACTATTAGAATCAGGTGAGCACAAGGTTTAAATTAAATGATCACATTTAAATGTAAACTTCAATGTAAAACGTTCTTAACTACAGTTTCAACAGTGGAGGGGAAGGAGCGGACTCCCCATCATCACTGATATTATCAAAAGATAAAGAGCAAAAAGCTGGGAGCTATGACAAAGAACAGCAAGCTGGTTTTAACTTCAGTAATATCAACCCCCAGGTACCTGGACGAGAAGTACGAGACCCCTAGTGTTAAAATCAGGCAAATGTTTGACATCACTACAAAGACTAAAACCAAAAGGCTTTGCTATCGACATAATTTCCTAATTCATAAAGAAATTGTAGAAGTTTTTTAATAACTAATGAAAACACCCAGTGACCTCTTTAGACACACAGATTTTTGTACTTACTTCTATTTGTTCACCTTGCCCATCAGGTTCATCTGTGTCAAGGGCTGACAGCTCCAATTCAATGTCTCGGTCTGGCTTTGTGTCTGCACAGTCTTCAGTGTAATCAGTCTAAAAAAGAATTAGTATCTTCTGTAAATATCAAGTTGGCTCTTCACCTACTTCACACAACTCAAGTATTAAAGTGAAGACAGAAGATGCATTTCTAGGACGCAGTATTTGTACAATACAAAATAGTTAGTTAGCCACAAATAGAACTTTGGGCACAGAGAACATAGGACACAAAGCTAAATCTAACCACATTAAAGTACTGAAACAGGGAGAAAGAATGAATACCGAGGTGCAAATTTTGAGTCCATTGGCAGAATGTTCAGATTTATAACACATACAAGTAGAATGAGAACTAATGATTGCATGGAAATGGATTGTCACATTCTTCCGATTTCGTAAACGTGTGACTGGAGCAGCAGCACAGCAGGTGCCCCTGCTTCATTGCAGAGACAGAACTGGGTGCAACAACAACAGTGCCTTAACTAACACAAATCACATTATAAATATTTGGAAATGTTAAAACTAAGAGTTTTAACTCTGTTAAAAAGCATGCACTTCGGTATATACAAAAGCCCTCAGATTTGTTTCATCCCAATTACCCCTTTCTTTACCTCACCATTCCTCAAATCAATTTCCTTGCTTAAAAGATTTAAGGTAAGACGACTGCCTTCATCTAGAGAATTCCACTTCTGTTGCATGGCTAGTGCATTTGCCTCTCTCTGAAGTAATAACGAGTTACTTTTGGCCTATGGAAAGAAACATACCAGTTACCAACAACTACCAACTTAAACCATGTGTTGTCAAATGGCAAAATAAACCAACTTTCAAAAAGAACAATTCTTTTGCTAGATGGATAACTATGTATTCCTTTATTGCACAGCATTTATTTTGTTCTGCATTTGCTGACGTGTCAGGCCCACCACTTTCTCCCAAAAATGGCCTTACTGATGTCAATGGAACAGCTCATATTAGCAGTCCTTCTGCATTACACCAAGTGCTGCAGTACTAGTGTCTAGTTAACCCTTATGAATCATTTTGTCAATTGTAGTATTTTCTGTAGGTTACATTAAGAAAATTTATTTTAAAATCAGTTTACTAAATCCCCCTCCTTTTTAAATAAATTAAAAAACCCACATAGTATAATATCTGATCTTACCTGCTGTAACTCAATACTCAGTAGATCTCCAGTGCTGGAATGCTTTCTGTGACCAGACAAATCTGTAACTATGAACCTGTCCCTTTAAAAAGAATGAAGGCAAAACTAGGAATTAAGTTCTCTAAATCAAAGACCCCATAAACTTCATTAGTTTATCAACGTTAGATTTCTGCACAGAAATTATGTGACTAAGATAACGCACTCTTCATCTTCCTTGGGGCTCACAATACCCCAAGGCATTATGTGAAGCACCTTTATTTTACAAATGGATAAGATGTAGCAAGAATACTTGAGAGAAACTCCTCAAGATGGCAGAGTCTGACATGACAGCTTGGCAGTACTGACTCCAATTCTTTGATTGGTTCTCTCAAGGAATAGTTGCTAGTCATTTGGTATTATTAGCTGCATTAAGCATTAAAGACTACACAAGTTTTAATGTAGTTTTTCCAAGGTTTTATGCTGGATAGGAAAAAATATTTTGCTTTAAAATTAAGAACCTCTATTAATAGTTCCAGATTTTTTTCCCCCCACATGCAGGCTTTTGAAGAACAGCAAGCTACAGAAAACATTTTTAAGAGAACATAAAAAAACCCCTCCATACCGTTCTGCATAACGTGCTGATGAAGTAGAATCCGAGCCATAGGCACTCCATCTTGAGTCAACAGCATTGACATAAGGGACATAATCTGAAACAAATGAAGATACCGTTCATTATCTTCTCTGTTCTGAAGGTGGGGTATTCAGGAGTGTTAGCACTACAGCAATGAAGATGCAAAGAAAGCATGAAGAGGGTAAAACGTTTGCAATGTACGACGCTACAAGGTGGCAGGAAGGCTGTCCTTGTACCTGATACACTGATGGGCTTCGTAGCACTTCCTTGGGAAGCAGTGGCCTGAATGGGGTCTGTCGTGTGATACCCCGTGCGGGATGACCTGGAGATCGCACCCCACTTGGAGATAATCGGTCCGTCGCTGAACGGGATTATGGGATCTTCTTCCTTTGCCCTTCTCTGGGTTTCAAATAAATGCACTCTCCTTTTAACATCTCCGCTGTCCAAATCCTACACAGTTAGGAGACAGAAAAAAATGGACTCATTCGAAGTTATTCAGATTCTTCAGTTGCTAATAACTTTCTGATTATTGTTGCTGAATACAATGCTGAAAATCTGTCCAAATAGAGAGCCAAGATGGGCCTCAACAATTTAACTATTGCCCTTTAATGGCAAACTGACCACAAGAAAGCTATTGCCAGTGTTAGAAATAATAATTTTGCTTTTCCAAGCTTGTGTTTCCTGGTACAAAAAGTTCCAGCATGCTTCAAGGTCCTTCAGTACCCTTTCCTCTACTTGAAGGAGGCAGTACCAGGCTCAGGATGAGATTTGGTTACACTTGTTTCATAGAACATAAAAGTAACCTGCTGCCCCGTACAGTAGGAAGTCTCCAAAAAGCATGAGCTTTTACCCCTCTAATAATCAGAGGACATACTTAAAATTCACGAGTTCTTATCAGTTTATAGACCGTCTACTCAAAATATTTTGGCTACAAGTTTGTTATTAACATAGTTGTTTCAGACAGAATTTTACTCATGGCACTACATTCTGTCACTGAAGTAAACAAATCATTTACAAAACCAGGAAAAGATATTCCAAACAACTTCAAATATGTAGAGTGACTTTAAAATACTAAGAATAGAAGCTATCAACTTTGAAAAAAAAAAAAAGGCTTGTTTAACCAAACAGAAGACACTTCAGCATGTAAGTATCATTACACTAATGAGATAACATGCAGAAAACCCCTACCATTAACACGGCGTTTGAATTGGCAATCACATCCTTGGGCTCCGAGTCGATAGCGTTTATACAAGAGCCAATAGTGCCACAAGACCACGGTGAATAGTGAGAGAGATGGTCTTCCTCAAATTTAGTTCCACTCAGATCACTGACACTCTCCGAGAACTACAGAAAAGGGAATAAATAAGCAGTGAATAATAAAAACAGGGAATTCAGTCTAAAATAAAAGAAGACACTTATTGCTATTTAATTCAATTATCTCAAAAGTCAATCAAGGAGTTCTAGCCATATTCAAGACTTAACTCAGGGTCAACATAACCCATTCTGTCAAATTTTAAATCACTGCAGCTGACAGTAACTAACTGCCTGGTCTGCCAAGATGAGGCTGAAACCAGTGTCACTATGTTCGCCACAGGTTTCTTCAGGCAAATAGCTACAGGGATTAAACTGAGAGAAAGCCATGCATTTTCCTTTGATGTATAAGTCAGTGGCAGAATGAAGTATGACTTGGAACCCTCCAACCTGAATGAAGAGGACTAAATCCTGATCTACTTTGAAGGCATCCATAAGGGACTTCAAGTACCTAACAAGACCTTTTCTGAATCCTCTCAGTCTAACACCTCAGATATCATCAATGGACCCGTCAAACCACAGCCGAGTGCGCTTGGCAAGGTGGGTCTCACACTAGTTTCTTAGATGCATTTGATTTACACATATGGAAAACAAATATTACAAGGTACTTTCTTCTACAAAAGCACACTATTTCTATTTGTAGAGTTTCCATTCTTGTTTACAGAACTGATCACATACATGCCCAATGTTCTCCCAATGCCTTTTGCCACTTTTAAGGGATAGATATTTTCTGGGACAAGTGTTTGCAGTCATGATGCCATTTGGAGTACAAAAGGGAAAGTCCTTCTTAATGGAAAAGAACTGTTGTTTCCTACACAAAGACGTGGAAGTTCACAAAGCTACTTCAATAAAATTACATTTTCTTTAGCGAGGGTAAGTTGAATCACTTCACTTGTTGACCTGTTTTCAGCAATCATGGTTAGCATTAATACCAAATCCAATGTGTTCACTATTAGGTATTACTTTCCTTTTGCTAGAAGATTAAAATAATTTTATGAACAATAAAGAATTTCTGCCTGCCATTGACTAGAAATATTAAAAGGCACCTCATGGAAACATGAAGGGAAAATAAAGAAGTTCTCTGGCTTCCCACCTCTGTGCTGAAATCTACGCTGAAGAGAGGAGAAGGTGGTGTTGGAGACGGTGTTGCCATTGGAAGCGTTGACGATACCAGAGGAGTTTTCTGTGTGTGATACTGTGCCCATTGCTCCGGCTTCCGTCTTAACTGCTCCTCATAACCAGTCTTCAAATGACCGCAAGGCTCCTAGCAATAATAAACACAGCACTGTATATCCTATCACACTCTAATCAGAGGCAAATACTTGCAGGAGACACACTTGGAGCCTCAAATTCCCTTGGGTATGTAACCCTCCACTGGTATCACTAGAAGAATTTCACAAGGATCTGGAGGAGAACGTGGCCTATATATAGCAACTCAAACCTTATTTATGTAATTAATTCAAGCAACAAGCACATCAATTAGAGAGGGAAAGGGATTCTGCTCCTAATGCAGATATGAGCAGTCTATTATACAAGCCATTTTATTAAGGTTAAAACACTACAAGAACTTTGTCCAGGTCACATGTCTTGTAATCCCAAATAAACAGAAGTCTATGCTAATTATTTACCAACTTTTCAGTAATGACCTTCAGAACCAAGACTACATCCTTCCCTTTCTGGCTCTCACTTACCCTCGGTAAAGGCACAGTCCTCTGTTCGTTTGGAGGTTGACAAGCCACAGAGTAGTAGCCATCCAAAGAGTTGTATCTCTCACGTAACGATGTCTGATAGACAGATGAGTGCATCACATCCATGGGAGGTAAAGAATTGCTCCTAATAATATCATCTCGTGGGTACATCTGTGGGCGCCAGATGCGCCTGCTGTCATAAACTGGAGCATACATTCCAGAAGGGACAGGAGGAACTGGTCCATACGGCTGCGGAGGAGGAGGTTGGTAAGGAGAATTCAGTCGATCTCGAGGGGGAAATGTACTGTAATGATCGGCATATGGCACGGAAGCAGGTGGGAGGGAGGACTCTGGAACGTTATTGGACCTCACAAAGCGAGGAACACAGGGAGCCACACCAGCTGGTACTGTTGGAGGTGGTGGATAATATCCTTAAAAATTGGAAAAAGGCATATTTAATGTAACCACAAATGACCCAGAATTTTACACGTTCTAAAACTGTAAATAGTGCTGCTAAGTACCTTTAGAGAACGAAGAGTCACACTTTGCAAACCTGTTTCTGACCCTATCGTATTTCTGTGGAATATAATTTCATGTACAACAACCATATTTGCAGATGTAGTGCTGACCCTTTACTACCTCGATGCAATTCAGAAAATGGAGTTTCTCTGCCATTGCCCCTCTGGTATAACTACATGACTGAGTAACTGAAAAGGCAGCATCTTAAGCACTTCTTTATATAGGAAGTTATAACAGTTGCCTCTAAAATAAAAAGCTGTATTACTAAAAATGTACTTCCAAATGTCCATAAATAACCACTTACACACTTGGCTTATGCTTTTTTCTTTGCAGAGGACACTTCTAGCTTTTGTTTTGAGAGCTTGTGAATCACCTGATGCTCTAACACCTATTTGTTTGCTTGAATATAAACATGCACGCTGCTCATCTCACTCACCTGTCTGTGGGTACTGTGGAACTTCATATGACAGCTGAGTCCTGGGGTCTTGGAAATACTGAACATTATCAGAATGTGGAGGGTAGACGGGTACTCTGGGAACAAATGGGCTGGATTTTGGAGGCACAGAATTAACTTCTGTTCCAATATTAGGAGGACCAGCTGAGGTAGCTGCTGCCTGGCTTACAGGAGTCTTGGGTGGAGAACCAATTTTACTGAAAAGGATTACCAAGAAATCATTAAGCAGATCTTACATATTTCAGTTGGTCATCTCTCTGTGTAAACTCCCATGTAATGTGGACATTTTGGCCATGTCACTTCCTCTGGAATTTTTTTTTCATACCCAATACCAGTAGTCTTATTACATCTCAGACTTATCTCCTAAGAGAACTCAAAAGGACATAAATGTTTTGATACATACTCAGAAGCTTACGTACCACTTGTAAGTGTATTCTGGTAAAGACAAAGGCTTTGAAAAGTTATGTAGAAGCTCAGCGCTTCCTGCAGAAGTATCTAAAAATTTTTTAAGGGAAAACCCCAGAACTAGAAGATTTCCAGGATTATTAAGGGACCACGCACTACACTCGCCCTTCTTTGTTTCAGGAAATGTCAAATTTTGAGTGCAAGATTTTTGTTTTATTTTTATATAATAACCCAACAGTAATTAAGATATCATGCTGAGAACAACACAATAAAAGATAAAGGGAGAGATTTTCTCTATATTGCATGGGAGCATTCAACAGCTAAAATAACCGACACTGGCTCTGACAACTTGAATCCACAGGCTTTGTAAAATGGTCTCTGTTTTACAGAACAAGATCTCACACAACTCTGCAGCCAGTGAGCACCAGCAACAACTGCAAGCCAGGACCAGAATTCAATATCTGGTTTTTGCTATTCATAAACTCCACGATGGTCTAAAAGCAAAATGTTGTGTTTAGTTATCTTTATGAAAAGAGTTACCTACTTTTCAGGTAGTGATTCTGTAGGGGATCCAGAAACATTCTGGCCATTGGCTCCAGTCTTCCCACCCTTCTTGGTGTTGTCCAACGCTCTCAAGGAGGTGTCAGCACAGCGAGGGATCAGCTGGGGAACACCACTTTCCAGATTAGCTATTCCATTAGTACTTGGCACCATCTTCCCGGTCGCTTCGGGGCTTCCTATGACAGAAATGACGTTTCCTGTTGTGGTTGAGACGGTGCTATTTACGCCAACTTTATTTAGAAGGGGGAATGTTCTCACTGTTGCACTGATTTTTTTGTTCCTCAAGCGATATCTAAAAACAAACATGTACAAACACACACAAAAGACAGACGATTTTAAAAGTGCTTATTGTGAAGTTTAATGTATCTGCAAAACTAGCAAAAGGCAGGCGTTGAGAGTAACACTATATCCAAAAATTACAGGTCTTTAAAAACTGTTTTCAAAATTCTATGGAGATTGCTTGGATTTAAATTAAAAAGAAAAAATAAGTCTCCCACACTCACTTTTCAAGCTCTTCCTGAGAATGAGCAAATGTACAGTTTGTTCCTCTTGGACATCCCCCTTGCTGTCGAAGGTCTCGGCACATACTTGTTTTGTATTTGCTATTTGGTTGTGGCTTTAACAAACAGAAAAAAATCCTCTTACAAACATTTACATAAAAATAGGCTTTCAATACACAAAACACATCCATGATATGTTTTTTTATATTGCACCTTTAATTAGAAAATTAAGGAAACTTCGCCTTGCTGGGCTAAGTACTATGCCATCGTAGGGATCTCACTACAGCAAGCTCTGCTGCATCCCACATTCAGAAATGTTCAGTTCTCAAAACCTGAACACAGTAAGTAACAGTATCATCAATTATTCCACAGAAAAGGCCATAAATATCTCCAATCAATAGTAATTTTTCAAAGTTGCATCTTTCAGTAACTGTACATTAAGACATACAATGCAACGAGTGAATATAGTTACCTGTGGAGTTTCATGGCCTTTTCTACTGTAGTTCTGAATGAAATCCACCAGCCCGTGTACCACAGTCTTTACAGCGACCATTGCATTTTCCAGCTGCTCCCATGTTGGAGATGCTGCATCTAAAATTATTAAAAGCAGGTTTGTCACTCTGTCAGGAACTCCAATAGTATCATAAAAAAAGAGACAACTCTTCTAGTACTTCAAAACACCAAGTACTAAGACAGAACTCAGAGAGCCCTGAAGAAGCGTTTATGACATAATATATTAATTAATGGGAATTCTGAAACCGAGAATGGAGGTTGTCATCTTAATCATTTTCTTTGCTAGACATAAAGAATATTAAAAAATATTTTAAGAGTTTCATTTGCATACCTGGATTTGGATCTATGTTTGCCAGAAGCTCCAAGTGAGGCCTCAGCCTGTTTAAGTTTGCAGGATCCCCCGTGCGCTGCAAGACAATTGTCAACTCTTGTACGCTCTTGGCAAAAGATTCGGGAGATTGGAGCTGAAAGCAAAGTGAGAGTTAGTGTGCTGCATCTTACAACTGTCAACTACTCATCTTAAAAGATTTTCATTACATTGGTTCCTAAACATATATGTTGTGTCTTCAGATGGCATATAGAGAGTATCAGTGGAGAGAAATTTTATTTCTCAGCTCAGAATCTGCCCTATGAAGCTTCATCATAAGACACAAGAAAGGGAATTAATCTCAAGCTACTGAAAACCAAAATGTCTTCATATGAAGAATACACTGCAGTGGGGCAAAAAAACCCTTCATTCTAGTTTTAATTAATATTTCATATGACTAAAGACAAAAAGTTAACTCAAGCAGTTCTTGGATTTTTATTATAATATTTAATAGTCAAATCTAATGCTACAAAGATATTAAAATCATGCATTTGACGAACCTTGTCAATAATGGATTGCATGTGTGATTTATGGGCCAAGTCACCATAAAGAAGGGAAGACCATTGCTCTGGTGATATTCGAAGTCCTGCTTCCATGGCAATGTGAACAATTTGGGCATCATGTTCTCTCCGCAAAGCCTCGTAACTCCGAAACTCCTCTTTAAGTTGCATCAGAGAAGAATCTTCATCCCTTTTAGTGACCTAATAAACATCAATAGTTAAACACTCATCCTTTAACAAAAAAAATCTCCAAGTCCATCAGAAAAAAAGACAGTTACATAGTACAAAATACAAAAGTATTGTTTTTGCATATTCAGCTTATATATGTTTTACGCAGCGGTGCCCAGGCAGAAACACCAGTTCCTCAAGTGTTTACAGGATCACAAGTGCAAAACCATACCATGTAAAAGAATCAGGTTTGCTTAAGTTAGATATTTAGTAATTCTACTAGTAGTTTTTGTTACTAAAGGATGACTTAAAGAAACAGGAAAGTATCTAGAAGTGACTTAAATAATAAGAAGGAAGAAAAAGGTTAAGATATTGAAATTTAAAGACCAGAATATTTAACTGAGAGCCCACTATAAACGTTAAGTCTCTGGAGCTGCACTGGTTTGCAGGAACTAACTTCAAATATTGGTATTTTACCTTAAAGCATGATGCTCTATACAGTAGCTGCACAACGTGACCAATGCTCGTTTTAGAGGCCTGAGGAAATCTTGGTTCTAGCCTTTGCACAACAAAAAGTACCAGAACTTTTCTTGAGAGTGCAGAGCCGTCTTCCAGTGCCAGTAATACGAGTTTCAGTGCCTCCTCTTGCATAGCTTTAACATACAAAAATAAAAGATAGGAAATGAAATATAGTGCCAGGAAAGAGGCTATTTTCTTCCCTTCTTTCTTTGTGGCAAAAAGTTGAAAACCAGAAGTACTTACATCTTCAACAGAACAGAAAAAACTTCCCAAGAATGTTTTATTAAGAAGAGGTACAGCTACATAAAGGTCCAGCTGCTGCAGGTTCTACAGGTTCCTTACCTGGTCCTAGAAACTGGCATCCTCGTGCCCTGACAGCAGCCCAAAGATTGGCAGAAAGCTGCTGAGGATTCTGGTGCTGCAGGATCAGTTCTGTCACAGTTCTCTCTCCCAGAGATCGAGCTGCCCTCATCGCTCTAACCCGACCCTCTTCCTCCACCAGCTGACAGTTCACCAGGGTCACAAGCTTCCTTTGCATCGGACGGCTCAGTGCACTCTGATTCAAGCTTGCAACACCTACAAAGAAAGAGAGAATAGGCAAACGATTGCTTCTAATCAGGCAAATTCAGCTGAATAAGACAAAAAAAAGGTTTAATAGGATGTGTCTTTCTCTAGGACCTGGATGCTGGTCAGGGGCACCTTCCCTTCTCTTAGGCAACTCTGTGGAATTCATTATCAAAAAGAATTTTAATAAGTTGACATCATACCCATCATTTGAGGAAAGTTCAGCTTTAGTACAAAGTTAGCCCCAAGGAAATAATATTATATAAAAAAGAATATTTTGCAAACTTAAAATTTAAAAAAAAAAATCAAGTGTCACAGGTGTGAATAAGCTTTTAAAGACGTAAGGTAAAATTTATTACAAAAATGAGAGGGTTATCCCATTGACATCTAAAATCAGTGCCGAAAGCACAATGCTGTTAGAAGTAAGCGATATCAAAATTCCATTGTTCAGCAGAGACTCACCTTTTCCTCCACTTAATGGCTTTAAGTAGAGTGCCAAATCCTCAACACATTTCTTTGCTACTTCATAATGTTTGTTCTCCCCTACATTACTCAACTTTACTGTCTGATGATCAGGTACCTACAAAAATGCAAGGGGGAAGAGGGAGAGAAGAATTATATGTATCTGGCCGACCTACCCGACACGCCCAGGATGGTACCACCACCACCACCGCTGCCATAACGCTGCAGATGTACACTGCTTTTTAGAGAAGTGACAGACAGGACCCACCCAAGGTATGCAGAATGTAACAAGGAGTACAGAAAGGACTCAAGATGAGGTCAGGGTGATGAAATGTTATTTTTGTTAGTACTCAACACATTATGAACAAAAGTAGGATAAAAAACATTAACCAAAGTCTAATAAGAAGGTACTTAAAAGATGAATGAATAACACAGGAATTGCGAGGATGTTCAGTGTACAAGATCTGCATTATTTACTGCACAAAGACAAGGGAAGTTACAAGACAAAATTAACTGGCAAGAAAGTAATGTTAAAAAAATCAAAACCAAAGTTAAAAAATAATTTAAGCATAATTTGGGCATGCCGAAATCTTCAAAGAGAAGAATGAGCAAACTTAACTTGGTAGAAAAAAACTCAAAGTAGAGTAACAAGGTCAGACAATGAAAATAGAGGGAGTGTTAGTCAATACATTAAATTGTTTGAGAGACATTGCAAGAACTCAGGAGACTGGGAAAACGAATGTTGTAAGATCAAGGCAGTGATTTGACACACACTTAGAAATCAAGGAAATAAATGAAAGGAACATGTGAACTTGAGAAACAAAGCCACTTTGACATTGATAGCGTTGTTACCAATAGCTGTGTCAAGGCATGTGATAAGACATTTATAAAGCAAATTAAAAAGCATCTTCTTACTGCATCACCCAGGTGTTACAGCCAGAGTAATATGAAAAAGCATATGAATCAGCATAAGGTGAACAGACTGATTTAGTCTCCGTAAAGCGCAGCACTGATTATATAATCGCTGTTTTGCCACGGCTACGAGACAGCACCGGGAACATTCCTGGCCTGATTAGCCACTGTCTGAAAATGCAGTGCAAAAGCCATCATCATGCATATTTAAAAAATAAAAAATAAAAAAAAATATACAGGCACACTTCTGAAACTTGGTTAAACAGCTAGCTACTGCTGAGCGTGTGACATGTAGAAATGAGATTGCTTGCAAGAGCACGATGAACAAGTGCAATCTGCAGGTTCACTTTTCTAATGACAATTGTGACAGATAATTGTCCATTTCCTAATGGATATTTTTCTCCAGTCACAGTTCAAGAGCCTTTTTAAACTAGATTCAGCTTACAACTACAATATGTTATCATTTTATAAGAAAAGGATGGTCCTGAAAATGGTGTGGTTGCTTTTAGAGTATGTACAGACTTCTAAATATTACAAAGTTAAAGTCTTACCATTTTTTTTTTTTTAGACTAAAATGAGGGAAAAAGATCAGCACACGTATTGCAACGGGTACGTAAACGGTAATAACATGAAGTGGCAAAACAAAGAGCTGCTTAAATCATACCTGGGCTCCAACTAACTGGAGGAGTGCAAAGTTTACAGGAAGCACATCGATGTCTGTATTGATGGCAGTCTGGTCGAAAGGACATGCCTTGCGATGAAGCTTGTTCAGGCAGGTCTTACAGACAGTGTGAGAGCAACCTAAGCTGATGGGTTTGTGCACATTCTCATCAAACTCGTTGTAGCAGATTGGGCAGGACAGAAATTCTGTCCACTGAGCTGCCTGCACAGGCATTGTGGAAGCCGGACACTTGTTTAGCAGGCTAGCAGACCATTATTTCACTGTACTATGTTTTGGCAGCTGTAAGTGAATAACAGAGTATTTAAAACATGTTTTCTGGTAATTTAGAATGATTTTTAATTAAAGAAAAAAAAACAACAAACCACCATTTCAATATTTTACAGAATAAAACCAAATCCTTATGTTGAAGTAGTCAAAAACCCCAACTTTGTGTTAGTTTATTAATTGTACCAAAAAGGCTCATGAACTGAATTAATGCAGTCTACCATAAGTTGAACCTATTCACAATAAATGGCATTAAAGTTCTTCTCACAGGATTAAATACACCTTTAGCGTAGGAAGAGGAAGACATTTATTGGCACAGAAAGCATAAAGGCATGAATCACAGTAACCATCTCTCACAACATCTCATCTAACCTCAAATTTTCAAAACCCTGAAAGCACTCCCTGGTTGTAGAATGGGCCTGGGGTGGGAAGGAGACACAGAAACTTTTATTTATTTTTTTTTTTGGCCCAGGGAAGTTAAAATGTTATTTCCATTTGAAGTGAAGTAGAACAATGCCTTCCTTCTACAGATCATGTTCAGACACGGAACTAAACACAGCTTTGCCTTTTTTTTTTTTTTAAAAAAAAAAAAAAGAGACACATTTCCTCTTTCTGTAAAAGACAAATCCATTAACAAATCAATTAACAAAAGTTAAGATTCAGAAGAAAACACTACAAGAGAGATTAGTTTTTAGTATTATGATTCTCATATGTTACTCCCTTCTTTTCTCCCAAGAGCCGACCGGGGCAGAGATTGCTGTAGCCAAGTTTGCTTTTCCCATCTCTACCTTACACAACAAGGCAACTCACTTCTAGGAACTCACAAGAGAAAGCACGAAAATCTCCAATGTGTTGAAAATCCAAGTATTTACAACAAAACTTATGACAAGGCAAGCAATAACTTCAACCTGTTTGCTACTAAGCCTTTTCTCTTGAAACACCTCACTCTGCAGTAGCACCATGCGAATCGGTTACATAAATGTATTCCAAAGAAAACACAGATTTACAGAAATTGTTGGGAAAGACATCCCGTCTTATATAAATGCATGTTCTTGAAAAAGACAACAGGCCTAAGAAGTTCATCAAAACTGTTTACGCTCAAGCTTTCCTGAGAAAGAATTAAACCCGCGGTTCCTCTCGCCCCACCCTCCGCCGCAACGTGCCACCGCGGTGACTTTCTGTCCAACCCAGGGACCAGTTGGTTCACTTCAAGGCTGGAACAGGCTTCTCCTCACAGCTCGGGAGAAATGCACATACACAAATGTTTTAATTACATGTTTCACATTCTATTTATTTTTTTTTCCTCTGATGATGGGGGAAAACGGCAATTGTTTTGAGGCGGCTGAGATCTCCCCTCCGCGTCGAATTCGGTAACTCTTTACTGCAATTCCATTGTTGGCTGTGCTACAGTTTAATTAATGCTGAAGTATCAGACCATTGAAATAATTACTAGAACACCAAACAGACTATCGGTGATGTATTTTATGTTAATTATGACCATCTGTTTAGAAATTCTATTTAGTACTATGAATATTCAGTGCCCTTTAAGTAACAGGATACAAGATGTCCTTATCTCAGTGAGCTTTTCAATATTATGCAGCGATTTTTCCCCCAAATGAATTCCCATAGTAAGTGTAAAACCCAACAAACTGAAATGGAACCTGTCCCTTCCAAACCAAACTGCTGAGATAACACTTTCAACGTAAGCCAGAATATTCACATGCATTGGATACAACTGGTTCTCATCGAAGCTCTAGGAAAGCACAATCAAAGCTCTTGCAGCGATGAAAAAAAAAATTGCAGTCCTCTAATCTGCTATTGCTTCCTACATCTTTTAACCAAGGAAATTCAAAAGCAAAACAAATAATAGCGAAACTGAACAATGAGCCAACATGCTTAGAAAGATTTTTAATGCCTTGATAAAGCATCCCACCATTTCCTCAGCACACCTCCTCCAGCTTCCCTACCAAAACAGCGGGACAAGAGATGAACAGAACTGAAAAGCCTCGCACTAAATACTTTCTTTCAAGTTTTTTGCCAGCATTCCCAAGAACATCAAGGTACTAACACCAACAGTGCTGCTGACGCTGGTTTTTCACCTGCACGACACAGGTAAGAGCCCAAACAAGACGATTCTGGGAACGTGCTACTGTCACAGCTCACACAGGGAAAAGTCTAAGAAAAGGCTCATACACACAGAGCTCAGTTGCTAATACCTTGTTGGGCTCTGAGAGCCTCCTAATAAACAGGCTCTATTTCCACACTGCTCATTAATTATCTCAAATGCAGGAATCTGCCCTGAGACAGGACCCACAGTTTCCACAGAGACTTCAGAGACTTGCAAGAATCAGCCACCTCTCTATTTACAAGCTTTTAAAATAAAGTTGTTTGTTTTCCTGACTGGCATAGAAATGAAACACAACAAATTCTTAAAGTGTGCAACACCAGGTTTTAAACATCTCTGGGTGTTTATCATAAATGACAGATTCTACTAAGCATGTGTTGACCTTCAGATTTCTTGACAGGAAAAAAAAAAACTAATTAAATCAGCGAAGAGCTGGGGAAAGCTCTCAACTCCTAAAACTTCAGGCAGCTGTACCCAGAGGAAGTCTCCGCACCGGTAAGCGTGCCAGCCATCCTGCTGCTCCTGCACCCCAGCCTGTTCAGAAAACAACCTTACATCTCCTAATGATCATGTCAACTTCTACAAAAAACATAAGCCGAACGTTTAATAGATTCTTGCTCCTTGTCAGAAACAATGTATTTCAGGGATGTCCTCTTGAAGAGCAAATTGCTGCAGTGCTGTACACCCAGCAAACACGAGGAGGAGAAGGGAATAAAGGCAGCAAAGCAGAGACCAGCTCGGGTTTGGTTTTAGCAGCATTGTTCTCAGCACAGTTACCACACTCCGCCTGCTCACGCCAGCAGACACACTCTCTATCTCCACACATACACCTGGCTTCTCTTCCCTGGCAGAGTACCCTAGCAAAAAATACAGAAACTGGCCAAACATCCAGTGTAAGCAGTGTGAAAAGCCAGGGTAGCTTTTACTAAAAAAGCGTTTACATAGTATCATTACAATAAATTTTATAGTAATACTAGTAGAAGCAATACTGCAGATGACAAACAGAAAAACACAAAAGCCTAAATTCAGAAATTACGTAATAAATAAAAACTATTACAGTTGAGTAATTTTCTATTTCATCCAAACACACACATACAGAGACGGGGCAATTTCAGTCCCTCCCCTTGAAGCTATTCCTTACACATTAAAGGCTTAAATATTCATCAAAGACAACTGCAGCCTAGTCTTCAGCTGCCCGAGCAGACAACTTGGATTTTACTTCATTTTTAAAGATGATTTGTGCATTTTTACTAATCAGTCATTGGATCAAATCTAGGTGTAGTTCTTTGAGGAAGGAACAGAATAATTCAGTGCCTCCTCCCCAGCTACATGCCCTGGTTCCTGGGCAGCACCGCGAGCGTGGGTCTCAGCCCAAGAAAACTTCCTTCTCAAAGCAAAACGGCTTGAACACAAGGCAGGGAGTGACCCCCTCCAAAGACAGGGCATTTACCAAAATGCAAAATATGTGAGTTTCGTCCCTTTTCAAGGCAAGGGTTGAAGGCTTGAAGCCAGCTCCCCCAGAGCCTGGGGAAATGCCCAGGGAAAGGCAGAGCAGCAGCAGCCACGGCTCCCTGGAGCTCCACGCTGGGGCTGTCCAGCCCGGGCCAACTCCCTCGTGGGACACGGGCGAAGGAGAGGGGGAGTCTCAGAGCTTGTACCACAACAGGACACGGAGCAGCTCTCTCAGTGCTGAACAAAGGGAAGTCTTCTCTACAGATGAAGGAAGATCTTGAAAAACTCGTGGGATTATATGGCATTTTCCCAAATTAAACTGGTCTAATTACAATCCCACTGTGGATTTAAGATGAAATCTTAGAATTCGATTGATTTTTAATCACTCAATTAAAGAGTCCTTGATATCGACTGCAGAGACCGTGGTATTTTCTTTTCTTTTTTGAAGTGATCTTCATTATAATTTTCCATTTATGCAGATTAATAATTTTTTTGCACTACAAGGGGGTAGGTTTTTCAAGCTTTCCTTCCTAAATTACGTAGTTCTGAAAGCATTTTTTGACTGGGTCAAAAAACTTAGTGTCCACGTAATCAATGCAGTATTAAATTTGAACATAATCAAAAATATCAGTATTAAATTATTCTCTGAAAGGGATAGAATCTTTTATTCATTTCTCTTCAACAGCCATCATCTACAGATCTAAAAAACTAGCTTCATTAAAGGCTTAGAAAAGGGCCATCCCCATAATAGCTTTGCATCATTGAGCTATGACGGCTTGAAATTAAAATAAATCCTCTTTACAGAGCAGACTTGCTTATTTCTACATTCCGTAATATCTGTCACATGTAAATCTCTTTGTATCACGTGCAAATTCTATATATAAAGCAGAGTCTTTAATGACTATTAAAGACAGTATTTCAATGCAATTTTTTCACTGAACGTTAATGCCACAGGGAGTATTTACAGCCCAATTTAAACTCCAGAAGAGTTATCATCAAGAGAAAACGTGGTGACACACTAGAATATATCTCTCCATCCAGACTATGTCTCCCCAAAACACCTATGGGATGCTTCACTTGCTACCTTCCCAAAAAATTAAAGCTTAGATCCCCTTTCCCTCCCTAAAACGTGGCTAAAGGTGAATTCTCTATGAGCAGTGGTACATTTCACTGACACAAATCTCAGTTGATGGGAGCTCAGTGACAGCCAACGCTCACTCAATTCAGAGGTGAATCCCCCCCAGGTCAGTGTACGCTGGCAGATATCCTCTCACCAGATCTGAAAAGTTTCCTATATACTTATGTAATGCCACCGTGGGGCTTTTTTGTGTTTCGTAGGTGTCACCGAAAGGAGAGTTTGTCCTTGCCACAAGCTTGATACGGATTCAGCTCCTGTAACAGTATTGACTTTTCAGGACTAACTGAAGGGCAAATAAATGAAACATTTTCTTTGCCGCCAAAAGCAGTTGAACTTACACTGAACACAGAGAAACTGAACAGATTTCTAAGCAGATCTATTTCGACACAATCACTTCAAGAACAGAGACACTTAAGAAATCCTTCCTCTTTGATAATATTGTCAGAGAATAAGGACTCTCATGTATGGCTTAGCTCCCTTATGCTTTTTTTTTTTCCTTAAATCAAGTCCATGCTTAAACTATGCATTTTACAAAAAAAAGAAATTCCATATTCTAACATTTTTCAAATAATTTCAATGAAATGCTAATTCCATTCTGCGACATCAGCAAGAAAACAGAGGGTTCCATAGGAGCCAGAAAGCCCTTTCAAAGTTTGTACAGAATAGCTTAACATGGGCTCTTAAGATAGAGATTTTTTTTCCCTTCTGTTGGGATTGTCCAGTGAGGAGACTTCTGTTCATCCCATTGAGGGGTATAAAAAAATCTTACCACACAAAATGTAATGTACACCTAACAAAACAAATCTGAGAAGCCATTACCCTCTCGATACTGTAAGTATTCTGTCTATTATAAATCAACAAAACCTTAAATAAGAGATCAATACTCAATATTCAATACTCAACTACTCAATAACTTAATACTAGGACTTAACTTTGAGATATCCCAAACAGTGGCACTAAAATAATTGGAATATTTTTGGGGAAATGGCCATGACCTCAAACAAAACAGGAACACGAGTTAATAAGAAACTGTTTCTTGTGGAAAGCTTTGCTTACACTGCAGAAACAAGAAAAAGTTCATTTAAAAGGCATGTGGGTCTTGGGAAAGTGATTAATTACAAAAATTAAGAATTCAGCGTTTCATGGAATAATAATTATACTAGCAACACAAGCTTCAATCTCTAGAATTTCCACAGATGTTTAACACAGGCCAAAGGTCAGAGAACGGCATTTTGATTCAGAAGATTTACAACTGCACTTGTAGGTTCTCATTTAAAATGAGATCTTTTCTGCCACAGTACAAATTTGGACACCTGTAATGCAAAGGGCTGTTTCTAATTTTTGTTTCAACATTATGATATAACTAAAATGAGCGTAAAAGAATGATCACAAGAGTAGCTATAGGAATTGAACCCAAATGAAAACCTAAGTTTACACTTAAACAGACCTGCATCAGACATTTTCCTGGTTGCCAGCCTAAACTTTGGCATTATTTTCTCTCGTTAAAGAGACACATCATCCCACTTGGAACCCTGACCCTAACTGAATGCTCATCACCCTCCAATCACCCTCCTGCACCTTCAGGCGTTGTGCTGACTTCTACACTGAACTGAAAATCCTCAAGGGTCAGCAGAGCCCAGAACACGCTTTTCCTGTGCAATTTCGTTTTTTTTTTTTGTTTAAGCCGCTTTAAACGTGACGCGACGGGTGCAGTCCCAAGGCCTGTTTTCCACCATGGCTGCTCTCCACCATTACCGTCAAGCACGGCTCCACAGAGCAGGGACGGGGGATACCGGGGCGAGCCCCCCCCGCGCCGGGGGACACGGCACACCGGGCTGCCGGGCCGGCCGAAGGGGCTGCCGCCGAGGTGACCGACGGCTTCACCGCCTCACGCTCACGGCTGCCAGCGCTGGGAGAGCGGCGCGGCCCCGGCGGGGCTCCCGGCGGCCTCGCCCCCCTCCGCCGGGCCACTGTCAGCCCTGCCCGGCCCCGGCTCTCGCCGTCATTTCGGAGCCGCCACCAAATGGCTGCCCCGCGTCCCCCGGCTGGGCCCAGCGGCCTAGCGGCGGCGGGGGCAGCCGGCGGCCC
>NW_015090846.1:5140205-5145190 GCF_001431845.1 Calidris pugnax
CGCCAGCCATAGAGACGGGCGGGGCAGAGCGGCACCCGCCGCACTCAGCGCCCCCTAGCGGCCCGCCCGGCCCCGCCGTCGCCTCAGCGGCTCCTCGAGACGCGGCGCCCCTGCCTCGCAGACAGCGGCGATTATTTATTTTCAAGTTTTAATTGCGAGCTTTACTATTACCAGCGCTCGGGAGGATGAGAGGGTTAGGGGCCGTCTCTGGCGCACGTCGCTCGTCCCGCTGCGGCCTGGCAGGGCGGTGAGGGGCGAGGCCGCCGCACAGGCCGCGGGCCCGGCCCCGCCGCCTCAGGGACGTGTCGGGAGGGCCGGGGTCGGTGCTTTTACCACAGGGCAACCCCAGAGAAAAGCCCGGGTGCCGCACCTCGTTTCCCTGGTTGCTCACAAAGATCAAACCGCTTGTTTCAGTCGAGGCCGAGGCGGTGTAGAGTCGTGATTTCTGAGGAGAAAGCTTCATCAGGCGCTGCTGATAGACCCTTCTGAGCGACAGAAAATGGGCGTTGCTGAATGACTGCCACTTCAACACCGTATTTGGTTTACAACATATTGTTTACTCATCATAGCAAGCCAAAATACTAAGGTATGCACAGAATTATTAAACTGTGATTAGAAAAAAGCGTATGTATTTCGGAAACGACGTCTTGTTGGCATTTCGTTTATTGTGTTATGACAGGATGAGTGGTTACAGGTATGGACAGGGGAGAGGAAACACCTTGAATGTGAACATGGCCACAAAATCAGAGTTTGTTCACAACGCTTACCAAGACACTCCAGCCACTGAACAGAGCATGCAGTTGGCCCGTCACACAACACAACTCCCTCTCATGTTTACATGCAGTAAAACAGCAAACCAAAATAACACGCAGTCCTGCTCCCACAGAAGGTGCACTTCAAAAGATCAGCCTCTGTTTCCCCTTCAACACACGAGGAAATGCCTGTGCATACACCTATAAAAAACAGCCAAACAATGAACTGAGGAATGATCTTTTGAAGCGTTATCAATGATAACCATACACCTGCCAAAAATGCATATTAACTGAACAAATTAAAGCACAGTCGAACCAAATCTGTCCCATAAATGCACAATACATTTATTTACTGAAATACAGTAATAGCAGCCCAATGGAAAAAGGATGGGGGGAGGGAAGTAAAGTTTTTCCTTATTTTATGACCTTTCTCAAGGCTGAAGGAGTTTATTTTAAGTAACTAAGCGAGTCTGTAGACACAAATGAAAAGCTACATACAAACCTGTACGTATACCCAACATCTGTAACATCTGTCTATACAGTAAGGGCAAGGGCAGGTATTAGCATCTTTTGAAAATCAGACCCGTCATTTTTATGCAGTTAAGAACTCAAACTAAGAACTAAAATGAAGCAAATAATACTAATCACAAGGTCAAAAGGACTGTAAACAGTGACAGGCTAATGAACACAAACAGAAGACAGGGCTATAAAATGCATTTTTTTTGCAAAATGTCAGGCGGTCGCACCGTACATGACTCGCAAACCTTGTAACGATAGTAATTGTGACAATTACTATGGTTAAAAATCACCAAAATAAAGCAAATTATCCACTTACAATATGAAGTAATAGCAGAGATTGTGAAAGATTGGGCTTTATGCTTGAAGTACTAGATAAACCAGGTTATTTTATTCACAGTTTCACTAGCTACTGACTCAGGGACATTGTTCACAGGGACACCCTGGTGTGCAGACCCGGCACACACGCTTTTCCAGTGATCCCATGCAGTGGGGTCCTTCACAAGTCAACTGTCTGTGCACAGTCAGACATTTTTGTGAAGTTTAGCAGGACTAGGGCACCGGTGCCACGCTCAGCTTCCGACCACGCTTCCTGCCCCTTCAGACTACAGGGGTTTGAAGGAAGACAAATACTGCCTACCACAACAAGGCCCAGTATGAACTGGGACATTGCTGCAATCCAACTAATATGTAATTTAAGTGTTAATAATATCAGAGGAAGAGCTTAAAAAACCCCAAAGAAACAAGGTTTTAAAACCTCTTCAGCTGAATTTCCAAGAGCAATTAATGCTGGCACAGCTGACAGGAATACTAGCAGGAAACTGAACGGTAGATATCCACACACCTAACCCCTCACATAGCTGATAAATAAAAAACCAAGCAATGGCTGGTGCACAGATGCAGGGAAGGAAAAGTAAGTGAAACCTGTTAGCTGACATAAAAAAAATATTGTCTTGTATTTTAAAACCAGCCAGGTTATGGAGCACACGGGCCAGATTTTGGGAGTCAGAGCAAGAACTTCACAACAGCACTCCTGAAACTTGAAGAAAAGTGTACCCTCATGATACAGACGAGATTAAGAACTACTGCTCTTTGCTAATTGGAGAGAATCTAATGTAAGTATCATTATCTCATAACAACAACTGAATAGACTCTTTATTCATATCACATTAAGTGGAAGAAACATACACCAGTCAAAGACAGGCATAGGATAAATATTCTGCGTTCCAGGGCTCTCGATGCTTGTGATGAAACTGAAATGACCTTTGACGGAGCACAAACACACCTATCCAAACACACAGTTACTGTTTTACTGTATCACAGAATTAGACCGTGAGAAGACCTCTATGTCTAAGCCGTTCCTAATAAGATATATTGTTTTTCAAAATTAACATAGACACTGCTACTACGTAACAGCACACAGCTTGATTCTTCACATTAGCGTACACGTCTAAGATCTGTAAAAAATGAAGGCAAATGTTACAACTCAGCAAAGAGGACTAACTTAATCAGAATTAGTCAAATACAGATGCAAAACACTGGTATGGCAGAAAAAAAATCAGAAAAAAGTTTATAAAAATTCAGAACTCATTCATAAAACTGAACACAAGTCCTTCTGATGAGACTATCCAGTTAAAAATGAACTGCAAGGCAATACTGTTGAAAATTATTTTTCTTTCTCTTTTACCAACTATTTGCAAAAGGCAATTTGAAAGCTTCCTTGATTATTTTTTGTTTGTTGTGTGTTCTTTCTTAAATATCACAGACTTGCCTATGAAAACATGCCTCTTTCTGTTGAAAGATCTAGCAATGTTTGGGCAAGGAGCTGATTTCACCATAAATGATACCTGAACTGGGTGGGAATGACTGACTTGCCGAATAAATCCAGCCATCCCCTTCCCTTATCCGTTACAGGTCAGGAACATCATGGCTCAGGCTTCAGCTTATTGCAATATCAGTAATACTTTGAAAATCAGCAGCGCCTGCCCTTGAAACAAGGGAGTGCAAAACATAATTGGGGGAGGACAGGACACGGGGACGAAAATCAGAATGTGTCCAGGATAACAGAAGAGAAGCATGAAAGAGTTTCCCATATTTTGTAGTTTACTTTCAAGTAGTAAACGCCTTGTTTGCACTTACAGCAACAGCAGCCTAAAGGCAGCAGGCAGGTTTGCTGCTCACAAGGCCTGGCTTTGATCACATCACGTATCTCTGCTTCTCTCCATTACGAGGGGAGCTGTATCTAGAATTTGATCTAGAATTTCACTAGCTCTTTGTGGAGTCTGGCTCCACAGCCACCCATCTGTTAATCATAGTCTATTTTAACTTTTGTAATAGCATTGAGGTTTGGTTTTTCGCTGCTACTCCTTCCGTGCACAGAAGTTAAGTGCTTTTTCAGAGCAGACTTGTGTTTGAAGTCCATGTCACAACAATGGCACTTGTAGGGCCGGTCGCCGCTGTGTATGTTCAGGTGGTCCTGGAGCGTGCTTTTGGCAGTGAAGGTCTTCAAGCACACCACGCACTGGAAGGGGCGGATGCCCATGTGCCCCCGGATGTGTCTGTTGAGATTCTTTTTTTGCGTAAACGTTTTGCCACACTGCAAACACAAGAAGAGTTTGTGCATTTTCAGGTGTCTGAGATAGTTCTCAAGATGCAGAAATCCCCTGGGACACTTGGGACACTGGTGCCGCCACGAATTGCTGGAGTCGTCCAGGCTCTGGAACCCATTAATCACACTAGAAGTTCCTTCTGGATTGTCACCAACAAAAGTCTGAAAGTGATTTCCTGACATTTCTGTATTTCTGCTTTCAACTGTCGAATTTATCAAGGAGTGCTGGGTTTCTGGAAAATACAAGTTTGTTTTAGAGGATGTGCAAGGCTGAGGAAAATGATCGTTTTCTATGTTTGCTACGCTCATAGAATCCATTCTGAAGATACAGATTTCATCGTCCTTATATCCGATTTCAACCGTTGATATCTCTGGGGTTTTTGTGTCCTTTCTTTCCGAGATCAAGCTCTGCACCACGGGCCGGGAGACGTCCGCCTTCTCCTGTTTCACGGGGTATTCCACGTTCACGGGGCTGTCTTCAGAGATCTCAATTATCTCACAATCTTTATCTAAAACATCATCCCCGTTTCTCAGTTCAGCGTCTGAGGAGTGACACCTCTCCGCTGCTTGGTCGCCGTTCTCCATGGAAGCGTCGATCTCCAGGTACTTGGACAGAGCCTCCGTACACTTCTCCACGATGTGGACCATCTGGAGGTAACTGGCGGCCGTGAGGTATTTCAGCAGCTCCTTCTTCTTGACCTCCAGGGCGCCGGTGTAGCAGGAGAGCAGGAGCTTCCTGCCCACCTCGGCGCTCTGCAGGATGGTGATCCGCACCTGCCGGGACTGGTTGAGCAGGAACTGGTCCCTCATGAAGGTGGAGCAGGCGGCGAAGATCACCTTGTGCCCCTGGAACTCCGTGTCGTTGATGTAGATGGAGACGTCGCAGAAGAGGTTCTGCTGCCGCAGGAGGTTCATCTTCTGCAGGACGGCGTCGCCCTGCTGCTCGAACTGGAAGTGCAGCACCTCCGAGTCCGCCGCCATGGCTACGGAGCTTCCCGCCGGGGAGGCACCGGCACCGCCGGGGAGAGTCACGGAGCTCCCGCGGGGGAGGCACCGGCACCGCCGGGGAGAGTCACACCGAGCCCGGGCCACCCCCGCCGGCAGGGCCC
>NW_015090846.1:5145200-5153000 GCF_001431845.1 Calidris pugnax
CCCCCCTCCCCGGTGCGCCGGTCCCACGGCGGGAAATGAGAGGCGGCGGGAGGCAGAGTTAGCAGCACGTTTATTAGAAGACTTGGCACTGCTACAGCGGCTGCCGCCGGGGGAACCCCGCGCCGCGCCGACACCGGGCCGCGCCTCGCCACACGCACGGTAGAGGTAGCAACGTATCGGCCGCCCCCGTAAGGCATCTCGGAGAGCGGCTGCCCGGGGGCTCCGCCGCGGGGGCGGGCGCCCTCAGCGAGGACACGGCGAGGGAAAGGCGGACCGCCGGGCCCCGGTACCGGGGCGGGCAACCGGCTTCTCCCCGGCCCCGCAGCGGGGAGGAAGCTGCGCCGACCGGCGCGCCTGCTTTGGTAATCACCCGTAGGGTCAGACTGCTGCCCAGTCACTGAAGAGGTAGCTAATGCTCAGTCCGTCCGTTAGACAATCTCAAAGGAAAAACGTCCATTCTGCCTTCTCAACCCTTACCACGGCAGGAGGGCCGGCGAGTTTCCTCCCTTGGCTTTTAAAAATCGAGATTTAACGTGACTTTAGAATTCCTTTAACAGTTTCCGTTTGTATCACAAACTGATTCTCCCTCCTCGCCTTTACTCCTCCCCATCACCAGAACCAGCCCCACACAATTAATTTTGAAATTATTTCAACAAAAGTTCAGCGGCAGCTATCTACGCTTTACCAAAAAGCTACGGGAGAAAAAGAATGACACTTCAATTTCATCAGTTACTAACTTGCAACACACGTCTTCTAAAAGAAAAATAAATTAAGGAAAGACTCATCCCTGATCTGTACAGGAGGCGGTGCAGCTGCACCGTATGCTGCAGGAACACACGCTACACAAACTACCACCACTCTGAAAAGTGGTCAACCTAAACCTCTGGTAAACCTAAGAGTTCTAAGATTCTCTTCATCTATATAAAATAAATAAATAAAATGCCAACATAAAAAAAAAAAAATTCCTAATATATTCAAGGAATTATTAAAATATTTTTGTAATAGACTTCAGTTATGTTTAGGATACGCAGGAAGTTGTACAGCACATTAAGTTGTTAGACTATCCACTTACCAGCAAATAGTATTCTACACATTAACACACAGATCATGATAACTGCCATAGTCCTCGTCTGAATACGCAGCATCAGTAGCAACAACCAATGGATCTAGTCTTTCACTAATCGGAACATTGCAATGAAGACAACGTTTTACATACATGGACAATTAAGTTCATCTTATTCTATAATCGAGCTGCCTCTGTATATTCCATTTATAATAATTCTCACTCCATTTTAATCTCTAATTCAGAGAAGCATTAGCCAGATTTTTCTTTTCTAATACCTCTTTTATACTCTTCACTTGTCTGTTCCACATAGGGGCAAGTCTTAGATGAACTCTGCCACCGAGTGCGCTTTGCACGGTGCCATCAGCGTATTGCTCTCACATCTCCAGTGTTTCTGGAGTCACGCAGCCATCTCCTGCATAAATCTTTTGGTCTGACCCTTTTGCCAGAAGCACAGACATTAGTAAGAAGTCACTTTTCATCCAACAGATATGTCCATTTTCATTGAACAAGCAGTCGTCTTCATTTCTGCTTTTTCCTGTTTATTCCTGCCAGGGTCTCACCAAATGACCACAAGCAGCCTTGTAACTGAACGGCCAGCAGTCTCAGCTTCTCAGACATTGACATCACCACAGCACAGGGTGGACTGAAAACCTATATATCTTCACCAAATCTTTTTTTTCTTTGTTTCTTAGGAAATGCCTTGTCTCTTCATATTGGCTTCAGGTCACCCACAGCTACTTCACCAAGCTGTATTCTCCTTGCAGTAACGTTACAGCTTCATGATGCCACAAAAAACCTTCCCAGATAGACAAAGCTTTCAATACTGTTCATCTTGCTGCCGCTTTTTCTAACATTTTTACAGTTTTATTCCTTTTTTTTTCTGGCAGAAGAGCATTTCCGTTACGTGTCCATATTCACATCTGGTTAGATCATTCACTAGTCCCTTACAGCATGTTGACCTGGCTCTGGAAGCTCTTATTCTCCATGTCTATCTTCTTTTTGACGTTAGCACTAGAACTTACTTCCATATAGTGAATAATATATTATCAAAATGTTTGAACAATACAGAAGATTCTGCCTGAAGACAGAATGCAAGTGTCAGATGCAACCGTCACAGTCAGTTTTAGCTCAAAACGACTCTGAAAGCGGGTAGCTTTAAGAGAAAAAACAGTTTTTCTTCCCATGCAAACCTATTTTCTGCCCCAGGAACCTGAACAATAGCTTTAAAAAGTCCCAAATAGTTAGATTTTAGACCTAAATATATTTGCTACAACTTGAAAGATGTAATGCCCTGATTCCATGTCAATTGCTTACTTCATAGCTGTCCATCTACTAGTTCATGTAACAGTCAAGTACAGTAGTTTTAAGAACTCAATTGCAAAACCGATTCACAGAATCACTTGCTTTTCTACTTGAAAGTATGTGGATTTCTGAAAACGTTCTGCAACATTAACACTTTTTATCGTCCATCAGTGTAATGTCTGCATAAGGAAATCTTGACTTCTACACACATGTATCTGAAGAGCAAGACCAACTTTTGATAATTACATACAAAACATTTTTTGCTCTAACACGCCTTTGGTCATACCTGTTTAGCATTTGTAACCATACAATAGCAGCCTTTCACCCCCACCCCCTCATTCAGACACACAGACAGTACTACTTCTAGGTAGGAAGCATAATCTCAGCCTCACGGCAAACCTTGTGGAAAAGAGCTGCATCGGAAGAAATACTTATTCCAAACACAAACAGCAGTTCTCTACCGAGGAGCGGCCATTTGATTATTAGTCTATGCTACACTTCACTGTAATAAGAGTGCTGTTCTACTGGGAATGGTGTTCCTCACATAAATTAGTTTCTTTCAGCCTGATTGGGATGCGGATAATTCCACGGCACTTTTGAGAAGCAATACGATATAATCCCAGACTCCCAATTAACACGCCATTCCCGCTACATTTGATGTTTAAGGCGGTTTACAAGAGGTATTGCTGAGTGCAGTCAATAGTTGTGTATTAACCTGTGGAAATTGTGCTACCTATACCTCACCCTAGGCTCTGTGAAACAGTAACGGTCACAAACTCTGCAGGTCACTTAAAGGAAAAAAAAAAAAGTATTCTTTGTATGTCCAAGAAATCAAAAAAACCTTATGTTGTTAATGTTCTTATGGCAGGTATTTTTGTTTCTTTTTTCAAGTTAACTGACACGTGGCCCTTATTAGATATCAAGGAGAGATATACAAGAACTAAGGGGAGGAAAAAAAAAAAAAGCAAAAAAGAAAAAAAAGCAAAGCATGGAGTTGTTATACATTGCAGCTTTTAAAACAGAACCTTTTCACAGTGTCAAAAAGCAATTATTTTTCCACTCCAGCTTTGCTCTAAAACCAACAATTGTTGTGGCTTATGTGATGCAAAATTTACAGAAGATGGATGGTAATTTTTAGTTTTGAAATGTTCAGCTTGTCTCCGTACATACACTGGTAAGGGCCCTTTAACAATCCAAGGTATGACAGCAAAAGAAATAGGTCATACTTGCACTCCAGGCACTGGCCTCTCACATTCCAGAGCTGCAATTTATTTTCATTTTGAACAGTTCTACGCAGTGATCAGCTAACCCTGCCAAATCATTTAGGGTTTTATCTTTTCATAATGCAGGTCGAGGTTAAAAACCCTGAGAGCTTTTAAGATAGCATCGATTGGCAGCAGCAGTTTCTTGAAATAGTTTAGAAAGGGCAAAAAAGTGACACAGAAATACTTCATACTGTAGGGGTCTAAGGGTAAGATCAGAGAAAGATAATTTTAAGAGGTAAGCTTAAATTTAACTGTATGGAGTGCTTTCAGTTATCCAGTGCTTTAAAAAAAAAATAATTGGGTTATCTCACAGACTTGTCCTCTTTGCTCTTTCCTCCATCTGCCCAGACACAGAGGCCTCTAACTGTTCAGCAGATGGTTTACTTGCAGCCCACAGCTTCAGTCTTTCAAAAGGTGTTAGTCTTGAGTCTCCTAATCAGAGAGAAATGAAACAATTAACCCCATAATCCACAGTAGAGACACAGACAGAAACCTGAAGGAAGATTGCTATTCACAGAAAATATCAAGTAAGACTAAGAACGATGGCTGAAGACCTGCCAGGTTTTGCAGTCCAACCTGCCATCCATCCATCCATCCATAGCCTTTCAGGGCACACTACTAGTTTAGGTAAGAGCCCAAACCAACTCTTTGCTCCTCTCAGTCACGATCCCTACAAAGGGCTGGTTTTAATTGCTTAATTGACGCAGGTACTATCATTCCTTAAACCGAGCACAGCCTGAGGCAGCTTCCCTGCATCCAGTACCTGGCTTGCATCAGTTTGCTGACAGACCTTACTGTCTGTAGCAGCGCTACATGTGAATGAATCGAAGTCCACTGTTATGTCTTGAACGTTTCTTTCATTGGCATTGTCAAAGCTATTTTTACCGTGTAGCTGTTTAAGATGTTTCCTCAGAACGGGTTTATGCGCAAAAACCATGTCACAGTAGTTACACTTGTGGGGCTTGTCCCCACTGTGCAGGTTGAGGTGGTCCTGTAAGGAACACTTCTGAGAGAACGTTTTGCCACAGATCTTACATTGGAACGGTTTGATGCCTGCGTGCACTCTCATGTGCCGGTGGAGATTGCCTTTCTGAGTGAATGTCTTGCCACAGAGCAGACACATAAATAGTTTATGCATCTTTAAGTGATTAGCATAGTTTTCCAGATGCCGAAATACTCTGGTGCACTTGGGACACTGGTGGTGCCACTGGAGGCCTTTGTCTATGCCTCGGTTGTTAGGCCCAAACATATCTTTAGAGGCCAGGACGATGTTATCGCTGCCAGCATAGGAAAGGGCATAGTTGTGGAGGTGGTTTTGCTCTATTTCACTTGCTCTGTTTTCAACAGTGGAGTTGATAAGAAAGTGTTGGGGCTCTGAGGAATGCAGCGCAGTTTGTTCAGAAGAAATAAACTGGTTCTGATCCTTCTTGTTCCTCACTTCTGTCACCTCCCCGATGGACTCCACCTTGATGATCTGAATATCACTGTCCTCCATGTCCATGCTGTCTTCGGAAGGCTGAATACAAGGCGAATCTTGCTGCAGAGAGTCGTCATCTCCTTGATGGTCCTTCAGCTCGGAGGAGTCACTTTGCTGTTCGCACTCCTTGTTCTCCAAGGGTTGCTTGGGTTTGATGAACTTCCACAGGGCCTGTGTGCATCGCTCCACGATGTGGCTCATCTGCAGAAAGCTGGCAGCAGTCAAGTAGTTCACCAGCTCCATTTCAGGAAACTCCAGGACGCCGCTGTAACAGGACAGGAGCAGCTGCCTCCCCACTTCCGAACTCTGCAGGATAGAGATTTTTACATCTCTGGATTCATTTAGTAAGAACTGATCTCTTAAAAAGGGGGAGCCAGCAGCAAACACAATTTTATGCCCACGAACTTCAATGTCATCTATATGGACCACGACATCACAAAATTTGTTTTCTTCCCTCAATTTGTTCATTTTCTGTAACATCGAATCCCCATAACTGTCAAACTTGAAGTGAAGAATATCTGATCTTTCTGACATTTTGGCACACCTAAGGAAAAGCAGCAAGAAAAAAACACAAGTGAGAACTTTTTTGTTTTCTAAATGCAAACTAGAAGGGTCTAAAGTAATAATATAAAGTGTGTGTTTAATCAGAAGTTGTATTTTATCCTAGATAAATACTAAAGTCTGTTACAAGAGAAAAAAATCAAGTTTATACCTTGCCTTACAATATCTTCTAGCTTTTTTTAATTTAATGCAGCTTAAATATAAAGTTCAGGTGATATGACAGACATTCTCCTGAAGCAGTATTCTAAAGAGTTAAGATGTTTTTCCACACTACTTGTCTGCGATTTAAAGGGGGAACCACAGAAGTATTTTTAGCAGCCTTAGTTCTTGTTAAAATTTGCTTCCACATTAAGACTCATCAGAGATTTTGTCTTTACCAAGTAATAATGACGTTCCTTTAGCTTTTGGGTTGCGATTTCCTTAACACCTAAATAGCTTTCATGAGAAATGAATTCCAGGTGAGACAGAACCTGGCACTTGCCAGACATACAAACATCCCTCAACCTTCTGCACCCAGCGTGCACTGCTTGTAAGATTTACAGTCCAAGAACAACGGCTACATTTCCTCTGGGACACACCACAATTTGCAGGAATAATGATAGAGGACACATCTCACTGGCAGTAGCTGTCATTTCCACAAGTCAGTCTTTTAGCAGGAAGGACTACACAAGCTTTCTGATATCTGCAGCTCCAGGTTTAATGCATCATTTTAGATTGTCTTTTAGGGTCTTTTGCTGGGGCTGGTCTGCTGTGTGTTGTTTTTTGTTTTTTTAAAAAAAAGATCACAGAAAAAAAGTCTTCTGTCTGGCCCCTCATTATATAAATCACGCCGTTTGGAATACCTGGCCAACACCAGAAGTCTTATTTCTTGTCGTCTTCTTTGGAAGATCACTCCTCGAGGAAATTTTTTCTTGTCTGATAGTATTTGGAGTGAGTAACAGTGCATCTTCCATAAAACAAGTATCAAGCTTTTGTCTTTCAACACTTCTTCTAAGAATTTATAAGCCTATACTGATTTTTGATGAAACACTGTTCACGCAATCCTGCCAGAGAACTGGGATTGCAGGAAGTGAAGAAATCACAGGAGACGAAATGATGCAAGATTTGGTGAGATAAAATAACAAAACAAAGCAAAACTCACAGCTCACAACTATTACGAACACCACATATAGCTTGAAAGGCAGCTTTGAAGTTTATAGATAAAAGCAGATAGTGCTCTCTTGGGGCATGAAATACCATCTCAGTGAACACAACAGGAAACGGAGATGTGCCCAGTGTAAATGAATGAATACACAGGACAAGGGTGCAAAGAAGAATATTTTTAGAAGTATCTGTTGATAATCAGGGTTGTTTCAATTTGCTGATCAGACATTCTCCAGAGACCTGATCTCCTCAGTACTGGAGCCCCTCAGGTCCATCTTCCAGCGTATGGCACGCAAAAATTAGAAAAGGATTCCAAAAGCCTTCAGAAACAAGGGACCACAAAGTTTGGAAAGAGGGACCAGTTCTGCCGAACCTACAGCAAGTAGAGCCGCCAGTCTCTTACCCACCCCCTCTCCAGAGCTGCCCCACTCACTCCATTTCTAGGGCAAAAAGTTTCATTTTGTCAGGGAATAGCCTTCGGCAGATATGAACAGTAGCAACAGATCATCAGGTACCTCCGGTGAACCTTGGGCATTACTGAACCGTTTCTTTTGTGTTTTCTCTGCGAAATGGTGAAGGAATTCCACTTGTGAGCCTGTTTTTTCCACTTTGGGCCAGGGCAGTGTAAGCGGGGTGGCCGTGCCCGACCCGGGGTGATGCTGTGCAGGACACACGGCCAGGCTGGCGCCCCTCAGACACGGCACACGAGAGGCCGAAAGCAGAAAAGAAGCGACTTTCCTGGGCACACGTCCGTTCCCCCGCTCTCCGAGGGACAAGAGCCATCACACGCCCCTCCCGGTTCCCCCTCCCGGGAGCGCGGCGACCGGGCCCGACTCCCGCTCAGCCGGTAATGGGCACAAGGATGCTCCGGGGGAGCTCAGCCGGCAGAGCCCGCGCCAGCTCTTCCAAACGATACCCAAACGCCAGCCTCTTGGCCAAAGCGGGGGAGGCGGCCGATCCGCGCCCGCCCGCCCGCCCCGGCCCCG
>NW_015090846.1:5154110-5179636 GCF_001431845.1 Calidris pugnax
GGGGCTCGCGCTGCCGGCGGGGTCTCGTCCGCCCCGTCCCTCCGCCCTCGGGCCGCCCCTCACCCGCCGCCGCGGTTCCTGCCAGGTGTCGGCAGCCGCCGCTCCGGGGCTTCACCGCCGCTCCCCGCCCCTGACCGACCAGAGGCGTGTGGGAGCCGGCGGCCCTCCCGCACCCCGTTACCGACGCGCCCCTTCCCTGTCCCCCCTCTCCCCGGGTCGTGTCTCCGTCCCGGTGCGGTGCCCTCCCGCCCTCTCTCCCCTCTGGGGGCCGCGGCCTCGGTGCGGGGCCGTCCAGTAGCCCGTGAGGCCGCCCCGCTTCGCACCGGGCCGGGTCCCATCCTCGGCAGCTCCCCTGGCTCCGGGTGCGGGGACAGAGCGGGCACACCTCGCTCCTCCGGTCCGTCCAGCCTGGAAACCCGCCGGTGTTCCCGTACCGGGGCCGCGGGGTTCGCTGTGCGGCGGGGCCGTGCTGTCCCGGGCGGCGCCGGGCTCCCTCGGGACTGACGCCGATTTACCGGCCCGTGGCCTGGGCTCTGTCGGTTGTTGCCTGTTGCTGCCAGGTGGAGCCTAAAATGTGGCGTTTCGTTGCGTCCGGGCAGCTTGATTTGGTTTCTGTGCCGAAACCTCGGTGTTCCGCTCGGGTTTTCTCCCTCCCGGTTGGCAAAGGCACGTTTGTTGCACCGGCAGCGTCCCCAGATCATGTTTAAGGGCTGATGGTGTTAGGGGTGGTCAGTTAGGGATGAAAATTAAGGACAAACAAACAGACTGTGCGAAGTTGGTTTGAAAACAGGCATCAGCAAGAACTAATCGAGTTGGTAGAAGGAGTCTTTGTGGTTTTTGTCTGTGTAGTTTTGCCTGTTCCGGGCATTTTGGGGGAGAGGAGAAGGAGAAAAAAATACTCAGGAGAAAAAAATACTCAGAAAAAATACGGAGAGAGGGAAAAGATCATGTTCATTTCTTAGGTGCAAGTTGGAGATGGAGTACTCCTTATTTACACTGGGATATGGGTATAGCTTGATCTATATTCCCAATTTTCTCCTATTTACGGATTTTGTTAAAGCTTGGTGGGTTTGCTGAGATTTTTGCCTACTTATTAGAAAACGTGTAACTGCGTGGACTTCCCCATTGCTGATTAAATTACAGAAACACTGTATTCCTTTTAAAGGCCTCTACTTAACATTAAAAGGTCAAGGACTGAGCAAACTTTGTTTTGTGTACACAGTAAACAAATTAACAAATGGAGCTTGGCATAGGGGTTTCCTTTCGTTTTCCAAACCCAAGTGCAGGCAGCTTTTCGTAGCACGCAGCGAATGTAACTCTCCTTTTTTCAGTTCTTTCACAGCATATTTTTAAAGTGCTGCATTTGTCTGGTGAGCATGGCTGTTTCTGTTTGAATCCTAACGAGAGAGGAGCTCCAGAAGTCCACGGAGCATCCTCCTTGGAGTTTGTTTGGGCTCTGGCTGGGCAGCCTCCAGCCTGTGCTGTGCCCTGCGTGTCCCCTGCCCCGTGCCCATGGCACATGGATGTGCCCGGTGCTGGTGGAGCGTCAGCCGCCCAGGGCAGATGCACCACCCCTTCACAGAGAGTTCATTCCAGCAGCATTCTTGTGATGGGCTCGCGCAGGCAGCGTCAGCATTTCTTTTATTAACCAGTTTCCCAGGACCTGACGCGTGTTTCTGGGGTTGGAGAATTTGCTTATTACAAGAGCCTAAAATCAGAGTTTTGTCCTCTGAGTGGATAGTTCAAATGAAGATTAGTAGCAAAATGAGGTGGGCAATAGCTGTGAATCTGTGAAGGATTGTTAACCAAGATTGCATTAGCTTATCTCGTGTGTTTTGTCTGAGTCCTGGTTTTGCATACAATGCCTAGTGATTCACCCAGCTTCCTGCTCCTGAAAAGGGGAGGGAGGATGAAATTTGAGGCAGCATTATCTCCAAATAAATACAGGGTTTTTTCTGGCACTTGAGGTTAATGGGAGCACCTGTGGCTGTCGGTGTGTTCTAAAATGAACAGAAAAGTTGGTGGTGTAGTTGCTATTTTTCAGTCATCCCAAATCTTTAGTTTCGCATGCAGTGTTCCACTGGCTTCCTTGCTTCCTTTTCAATGCTAAATACTTCTCTTTGCATCAGAGAGTGTGTGTTGCACGGGGAAGGTGGGTAAAGATCAAACACATGATTATGCAGACTAATCATGTGATATGTGAGAAGAGAAAGCTTGCTAGTGATTGATCTTTCTCATGCCTTTTTTTTTTTTTTCCTCCCCAAAGCTCCAATAAAATACAGGTGGTTTGTATGTGCTCAGAAAAAGTCAAACCACAGCTCCTTTCCCGCAGGTCTGTGGGTGTGACATCACTTTTGCTCTTACACTTCTCATGCTGCTCAGACTGAAGCAACTGGCACGACCACCTGGAATGACGGCATCGTGCTGTAGCATTTTCCAGGCTTTTTTCAGGGCTTGCTCTGTATTTTTAAAACAAGAAGTGCATGATATGTGAGTTGCAAAGGTAAAAAAAAAATCACAAATGTCAAAGACTGTAAAGAGCTTAGAATCCTAAGGAATGCTGGTTTATTTGATGTAACGCAGCATTGCAAAGTACATTGAAAGGCTTCTGAACTCTGCTGCAAATTCCACTTTTCACCCACACTAAGATGGTAATGATGAAAACTAGGAAAGTAGAACTTTGTATGATTAACTGGAACCATACTGGATATTATTGTTAAGCTATGCATGAAGCCAGAGGAATAGGAACAGAAAATACGTTATTTTCAGTGAATCAATTTGCATTGAATCAGTAACCTCAGTGTCTTGGGTGTGTGCTACCTCCTTGTTTTCCATGGTTTTTAATATTATACATAGTGGTTTTATATTTTAGAGGGTAGAGGATGCAAGTTTATTTTGCATGCCAAGCTTTCTGACTTTGCTGTTCAAGGTAGCTTCTTGAATTATACTATTCTTTAGTAATTTAGTTAATGTTGCTGTGTTGTTCTTCTCTATCTGGTGCATTCTTCATCAGATAGTGATTCCAAAAAGTTACAGTCTATAGGAGCTGCAGCTAAAGTACAGAAGCTGAGAAAGATATGACTGGGGAAAAAAAAGTCTCTTTTCCTCTCTGGTTTGCATACTTTTCTCACTCTTATTCTCTTTTCTGCCCTGAAAACCCAAAACTTAATTGTATTTTGTATTGTCCTCCCTTCTGAGGGTGCTACCTCTGTTTCAAGCAGTCTGAGAAGTTCACAGCTGAAACATTGATTTTTTTTCTGCTCACCCTCTGGCTTTTTGTGTGGCTGGGGATGTTCTAAACAGTGGAAAATGGGCACTCTTGGAAAAGGAGTGAGAGCAGCTGTAGTTATGAGTGCGTTGCTTCACTTGCTGCACGTATCTCAAGGTGGCATTCAAGCCTCAGTCTCATACAGTAACGTACAATGGAAGGGTTTCTGGTGTTCTTTTATTTTTTTATACACTGTTTGCTTTAAGCTCTTTTAAATTCATCCTGGCAGTACTTAACAAGGAAAATTTTGATCACAAGTTGCAGGTCAGGTGCCAAATGCTTGGGAGAGGATAGGAAAGTGAAGGGTAAATATTTTGTAAATCCGTGTAACTAATCTTGAACTTTGATAGGTCTGTTTTCTAGTAGTTTGAGATTTTAGCATGGTGAGTTGTGCCTTTGCTGTTCCTTTGCATGTTATCTTGAGAGAGTAAGATAGGTTGCTGGTTTTGTTTGGGTGTGTTAGAGATAAAAAGAACACATTTTAAAAAGGTATTTTGATTCTTGGACTGGCATTGTCTAGCAGCAGCAAGTGTAGAGTGAAGGTGAATTGCATTGAGAATTAGAACTTGAAATAAAACTGAAAGCAGTGACCCAAGAGCCAGCTGTGTTGCCTTTCTCATTTTGCAGCTTTTTCCAATGGTTTTTTTGTGTGGGGAGAGGCCAGGATACCCATGTAATTACACAGCTGAGCAAAGAAGTTAATAAAAATTTGCCTCAGCGTACATTTTACCTAGACACTCTGTCTCCTGTAGAGGTGTAAAGACACCTTCAGGCAAATACTGCGTTATTGTATGTAGTTTTGTGTCAGGAACTAAACTATGCTGAATTCAAAAGCTCGTATTTTATTTATGTTGAAACAAACCAAAGTCCCTCTTGGTGTAAGAGATGAGATGTTGACGACTTCTGAGAAACATTAAAACTTTCTCCTGCCACTCTGAACTGTGAGAAGAGAAAGCTTCAGCTCTTGGACCAGCTGGGGGTGTTACTGAAGAGTCCTCAGGCTGCCACACGTCATTGCTCTGCTGGTCTGTGCCCTTCTAGGCTGGCCCAGGTTTTAATGAGCTCCGAGGCTTTCTCTTGTGGATTCTGCCAACCTGAGTTTTCTGATTTGGGTAAAATGATCCCTGATTCCAATCTGCATGGAACAAAGTGACAGCAAGGAACAGAGGAAACAAAATGCATGCTAAGTAAAGTATGGGAATAAGGAATTTTTTTGTTAACTTCAGGCAATATTTCAGCATTTTCAGTGTTTTAAGCCTGTGCTTTTGCATCTCGACTGTTTGAGCATTAATCCACTGAGCCTCTGTGGCCAATTCCAGTGCTAATAAACAAAACCATCATTAATAAACAGAAGCTTACAGTAGTCTGCTACGCGTCCCCTTTCCTGTGCTCTCTTATCTTGTGTAATTTCAGTAAGACTTTTGCTCAATGTAAGGTTGGCAGAGTTGGGCTAATCAGGACCTTCTGCTGTTGCAATTTGGTGTTGTGAAACTGCTGCAGGGGCTGGGCTGAGCCCGCTGGGCTGCGGGTTCAAGTGTGGTCTCTGTTTACACCACACGACTGAAAACAGGAATCCGCAAAAGCACAGCACGCTTTATCTTTAATTGAAATTAATCTGGGCAAAAGGTGTCAGATTGAAAGACTTTGGAAACAGGTGAAGTTAGCACTTCAAGACAGACGCATTATATCAAAATAAATTGCTAAATTGATCCTTGCCTAGATGATCTTTACAGCTGCGTGTGATCAAAGCCTGCTCTTCTGCTCATGCTGTCTTCATGTGGCAGATGAGTTTGTGCTGTTTGAATGAAAACAGCAAAGCCAAAGGGATATTAACTGTTTGAAGCTTAATTTTAGTCTGTGTTTCAATATATTTGATTTAGTCATTTTCAGATGAACTGTGTATCGTGTAGATGGTACAATAGGGAACGTCTGTAGAAATCTTTTAATATGAGTTCTTTAAACAAAAGCATCTTTAAAAGTGAGAGCTCTGCACTACCTTTAAGGTACATTTGAGTAATACCAGATGGACACGTACAGTGGGTAGACCTTTACAAAGTATCTGAATTGCTCAGCCAGTAATTCTCATTGAAAGTCAGTGGGTGCCAAAATGTTTTGTGGGTTTTTTTTAAGGATATTTAAATATCTTAGATGCTTTTAAAAACGAAACCCAACAATCATAGGTATGTGTTATTCCCCAACAACCCACATCGGTTGTTCCTCTTGCGCTCTGCTTCAGTTGCCCAGTGCAAGATGTTTCAGGACCATGAAGCGACTCAGTTGGGAAAGCAATCAGGTTAAAAATAACCTAGAGAGGGGGGAAAAAAAAATAAAAAATTGTTGTCCTCCTGGCAGGTTTTCAAGTCATATTGGTGGCTGTGGAGAGAAGGGTATTGATAGAAATAAAAGCAGGCTTTGCTATTTTGGGTGCATTGTTCCTGGTGCAGCGAGGAATGCGATGAGCCGTGCTTGTGGAAGTGCCAGGTTGCTCTGTCATTGGGCTGCTCGGGTGGAAGCCAGGCTGGGACAGGGCTTCCATGAACGGGAGGTAGAACTTGAGGCTGAAAAAGCACTTGGGTTTGGTCGTGCTTGGGTGCATGGAAAGACCCGAGCCATTGTGATAAGGGTATATTTGGGTTTCTGGGAAATTTAATCGCCCATTTTTATCGCGGCAGTCTGTTTTGAGCCATGGATTCTGAGAATCTGTGCTGTAGAGTTCAAGGTGTGCAGCTGAACTTCACCTTTTGTTCCTTTCTTCAAATGCCTCTCAGTGCCAGTTCCAGCTTTTTAAAATCCTCTGTTGGCTCCGATTCTCAGTACTGATCCAGCCTACGCTGTTCTTCCTGCTTCTTGGAAGTCTTTTCTTTTATTGTTCCTTACAGTAGAGAAAATTCAGCTTAGTTTCATAAAATGCTTGATGTCCCAAGGTTTTAGAGCATCCTTACCACAAAATGCCAAGAGTTAGATCTAACTCTTGTTTTGGGGGGAAAGGAATGTGACTACAGCATGCGGAGAGCTCTGATCGCTGCTGAAGTCGTTTTTGCATGAATGTAGGTGAAGGCAGAGAGATTGTCTGAAGAAAGTAAATGGACTTTATAGTTCTGGCCTTAATACGAGTCCTTTGTCAGTAGGTGTTGTGTGTCTTCCAAGGGCCTGTTTTGTGCTACGTGTAGAAAATGGTGCCTGACATAATCTTCAAATACCGTAGAAAGATTTATTAACTTCCCTTTGGTGAGCTCTGGAAACCGGTGCTCTAATAGTCACCTGCTTCTTGGTAAAATGAAAGCAGGGCCCTGAGTGTGCACTGACAGGAGAGCTGGAACCTGGTTAAGCTGTCAGATGTGTTACTTCTTATAACTAGTCAGCGAGTTTCTGAAAAGAAACATTTCAGCATTTTAGCATGAAGTTTTATATAAGTATTTTTATGATTTTTGTTTTTCAGGATTTTATAAAATATTTAATCTCATTCATGAATCGAACTTCCTTTTTAAGTCATGGATGACAAGGCTTCTGTTGGAAAAATCAGTGTCTCTTCAGACTCGGTATCCACTCTTAACAGTGAAGATTTTGTCTTGGTTTCCAGGCAAGGGGATGAAACACCATCTACAAATAATGGTAGTGATGATGAAAAAACAGGACTGAAGGTAAGAATCAATAACCTGAGTTTGTTCCCTATTCTTCTAACTCAAACTAACCGTAGAGAGCTTAAAGAGGGACTTCTTTATTGTGGAAAACTTGACAGAAAGGAGAACTTATTCCAGAATTGATTTTGCTGGTAATTTCTGCATTACTTTTGCTGATGTCAGAGGTGATAATTAGGTTTTGAGTAAGAGCTCTCTCCATCACTACCTGTGGGGTTTTTCCCTACTTTGCAGAATCCTTCATGAAACGCTTAGGATGAAACAGGCTGTCAAGAACTTGGAACTGTGATTTTTATCACAGCTTTCAGATGGAAAGCAATTATTAACATACACTTGATTTGACCGTATCTGTTAATTCAAACGTGTATTAAAGTTTTCCTCAATGTGAAATGTTCTCTTTAAGAAATGTAGAAGTGTAGTTATAACTAACAACTTGGCATGAATCTGAGAATACAAGCCCATGTGGTAGGCTTGTGTGAACTGGAAGGGCATTGACATCTTCTCACTTCTAAAAGTGCTGTTCTGAAAAGAGACCCTTATCACTCTTTTTTTTTTTTTTCCTGGCTACTTAAAATCTTTCATCCAATTTATATTTCAGCAGCCTTTAAGCAAAGTGACACCAGTAAGGTGAGCTCCAAATGTCACTTTAATGTGTTGAAAACCAGATCTTTCCAGTTGAGTTCAAGTTAGTGTGTTCTTTGTGGGAGATGGAAAGAGATGTTCTACCATCACAACAGACTGAAGTCTACAGTGACATCTATGTCTTCAAAATAATGTCTTTTAAGATGATAAGAAATCATGTATTCTGCCTGTTGGTCTGGATGTTCCTCTTTTCCTTAGCAGCAGTTGTAACAGAGACTTTATTGGATATTTCTTGATGCTTTTGCTCATCTTGCTTTTGCCTCCTGACCTCTTTGGTTGTTTTTCTTGCATTTCTTTGAGTCCTGGACAAGACACGTACCATTATGGTGGCTATTCTCTTTTACATAGGACTTCAAGCTAATTCTGTTAATTAAGAGTCTCAGGATCTTACTTTTCCTTAATCTGGCAAAAATACTCACTTGTATTGTATTGCTGTTGCAGAAGATTGACACTTCACATCATGGGGTAGTCTAAAAAAATTTGAAATATTCTTGAACAATCAGCCTGGTGATCTGTGAGACCTGCTGAAAGACTGTCACCTCACGCTTGTCTCTCCAGGTTCTGCAAATACCAGCAGCTGTAAATACTTAAGAATTCAGAATAGTCTCCATAGTGGTGCTTACTGTGAGAGTGCTTATGTGACAGTTATGAGATTAACTCCCAAAGTTGTGATGCGACATCATTTGAGACCCCAGGAGACAGACACGGGCAACCAGATTTTCCATTCCTTCCTGTTATTTCCAAAAAAATATTTGGAAACCCGAAGTGCTGTAGTCTGCAACACTTCTTGCTCCACGTGGGAGCTATTTTACTGCTGGTCTAATGAGTGCCTTGTGCCTGTCCTGCAGTGTTTGTGTCACTGTGTCTTGTTTAGTACAATCAAACAAATTGAAGAGACTTGTATATAATGTCATCTTCATAAAGCTTGCAAATATTTCAGAGAAGAATATCCTTAATCAATTTCAAACCAACTACTGAAACTTCTTAAATTTTCCTCATGTGTTTGCTTCCAAAGTGGTTATAAAATGCTGGCTCAGGTGTGCTGCTTCTCTTGGTGAGAAAAGAATATCTGCTGCCTCTTGATCACCAACAGTTGTAGAACAAAGTTATATTATACTACATTATACTATACTGACTTGGCACTGACTGTCCCAGAGCTTTGCAGGTCTTAAAGATAAGCTCCTTTATGAATTTGGTGCCAAGACTGAGCACAATCCTTGAACAGAGTGGTTCACCTTGAGCCTTCCAGTGTTGCAGCTTTGGAGAGTCTGTGCTGTTTGGTTTCTGGCCGTGAGCTGAGTGATTAATGGAAACGTTATACCTTCGATACGCCGTCGGTGCAGAGTCTAAATTCTGGCATATGGGGATCATCCTGTTACCCTCCTGCCTTTTCCTTCAGGAAGGGAAAACTTTTAACAGAGGAAGTGGGCTGATCTTCAGGACAGAAATTGCCTTTTGGTATTGTTCTTCAAGAAGAGAGAGGTACTACCCTAGAATATGGCTTTGGTCTTGGTACCCCCCCTTTTTTTTTTTTCAGCTTGCAAAAATCCAGTATCCAGTTTTACTGTATTATTAAACTATTTATCTGTGTGCATGGATAAGTGGAATTGTGAAGGTTGTTGGCAGTATCTTAAAATACCTGAAAGTGTTTAGGAAGTATATAGAAAATGAATATTAACAGTACAACACGAGAACTGAGGTGATGTTATTTCATAGGAACAAATTAGATGAGTTCTTTTTCAGGGAGAAGCAATTGCTTTGGTATTTATAACTGAGTTAATTTGTATATGTCAAAACCCATTTGCTTTGATGTGCTCGCTAAGAAAAGCAGAAAATAAGTTCAGGTTCGTATTGGGCATCTTTTTCTGATGTTCTGCTCCTTTAGAAAAGCAGTTTGAGGATGTTACGTTTGCTGAGAGCAGTCTGAGGATGGTGCTAGAAGTTTAGGCTTGTGTTTGGTGACTGTGATAGGGTGTGAAATTTGTGCATCAAATCTAAGGCTCTCACTTCAAGCTTGTTGCTATTCTATAGTTTTAAGGAATAGTGCTGTGGAATGAAATAATGCGCTTTTTTTTCCAGACAGATAAATATGTCGTCTGAATACAATCATGAGCCATATTTTTTCTGAATGAATTTTAACGTCAAGTTTCACAGAGAACAGGTCCCGTAAACTAGAATTTCCTTTAATGGGGCTGGTTGGATATTATAATTGATTCTTTATATTTTGTTGCAAAATGTGAACTGTGTAAAGTGACACGGTGCATCTTCCATCATCATCGTTCTCTTTCTGACGAATGCCTGCAAAAACCTGAATGATAAACTTGATATTTCAAGGGATTATGCCTTGGATGACCACATGCTTGTGCAAGATTTTTCATTGCCTCCATGATGAATCATGCAGATGAATACTAAAAATATTGGGAGGAAAATGCAAATGTGTGAACTCCTGTAACTAGCTACAGGGTACTGATACTTCTGTGGATGTACAGCTGAGTAAGGCAGCTATTTTGTCCTGCTCCTGGTGGGTTATCCCAGACAGCGTGTGAATGTATTTTAATCCATACCGGAAAAATACTTTCTGTTTGAGTATGTTTCAAGAACACAAACATCTCACTATAGAATCTAAACAATAATAAAACTTGTGAAACATTCGCTAGGTTATTTTTTTAATGTCCCTCCTGCCTCTAGCATCTTGTGTGCTTGCTCTTTTTTTCATTACCTGTGAATTTCACTTTTTGCCAACTTTCTTCTGAAGAACAGGGTACTGGGACTTCCTTCTTCTCTTAAAGGGGTTGTATTCTGTTCTATTCTAGAGTAATTCCAGGTCGGCAGTTTCTGTTCTTTGTTAATATTCTGGTATATTAAAATAGTTATTTTTCACCAGAAAACTAATATGCAGTTTACACCTTTAATGCACTGTAGATAGAGGCTGCAGATACAGATTATTATTTGGAGTTTGTGGGTCTGAGAGTGAAGGAGAAGACCTTTATCCTCTGAACTGAAAAGTTTGTCTTTAGGATGCAATAGAAATGACCATAAATCTGAATTCTGACTTGGCTGAGAACCCTCTAATCTCGCTGTAATTATTCCTGAGACACACCTGGTGGAAATGGATGTAAGAGTATTTAAGTGACACCTGATCTTTTGCTTATAGTGTATTTAACTGGTTGCAAGGCTCATCTGTGTGCATGAAGGTATTATATTGTCTGATCCAGTGTTATTTCAGCAATCTTAACTGGACTTCAGGTTGATTTATTCACTGTTAAAATGTGAGAATGTTGGCCATTGCTTTAGGTGCTTTCAAGATAATTTAATTTTCTAGTATCAGGTGCTAGTTTTGAGGCAGACAGAACTTCCTTCAATACAGAGATGGTGTTACGGGCAGATGTCTGCATGCTGTATATTCTTCCTCCTGTTTTTAACCACTTTCTTTACTATCTTATTTTAAAGATTAAAAAAAGGAAATTTTCTTTAATAAGACTTCATTTACATTCTTTTTTAAGGACCTGAGGTAGTGACACAATTTGGATTTTATTAGCTTGCATGTATTGTCTTAAGTCAGTAAGCTTACAGAGACGTAAGGATATAGAAATATGTATCTGCTCCTGGGGCTGAGTTTTGGTGCCAGCAAAATCCCCAGCAGCTGAGGTGTTGGTATCAGGTACCTCTCTCTGACTGCCATCTGGTAAAATAATTCTGTAAACTCCATTTCTGTGCTTAATTTCTAAACGGTGTAAAGCATCAGTCACTTCCTTATTAATTACAGAGGAATGGACAAAGCTTCCTTAGATACAGTATCTAAGAGTTTCCTGAAATTAATGTCTTGGTTCTCTTTCTAGCTTAGCACTGTTTAGGTTGCCTCATGCTTTCATGTTGACTTCAATGAGCACAAAGTCAGGCTGTAGATGAGTGTTAGGAAATAAGACAACACCACCTCTTCCCAGCACAAGGGCATAATCCTGTTCCACATCCTTCTCTTCCTGTGAAACCTTGCTGTCTTACCTAGGAACCATGTAGCTTATTTAATTATATTTGTCCCCTTCTGGTACTATTCTGAGAATTATTACAGACCACTGTACTGTAGACATCTGTAAGTTTCCCCTGTCAGAAGCTTGTCTTTGTAGTTGGTGATTAAAGACTATTTTTAAAGTAATCTCCTCACTTTCTCCAGTACTAGAAAAATCCTGCTTCGAGCTCCTTTTGTTAGTTTGTTGAGCAAGGAGGATCTAACATGCACTGCTGAGTGTTTGCACATTGCAGTTTGTGGTTATATCTAGGTTAAATTTATTAACTGCTGCTTTGGTTGGCAGAAAAAGCCATGTGAATGACTCTGTGCCTGAGGGTGGTTTATTTTTTTTTCACTTAAACAGTCTTTTTTTGTGTCCCAACTCTGTTTGTGGCTTTTAGATTGTGGGGAATGGAAGCGAACAGCAGCTCCAGAGGGAACTCGAAGACGTGCTGATGGACCCACCCATGGAAGATCAGTCAAGTGACCGGGACCATGGGGAAGAAGTTAGGACTGATGGAGATGGGGAAGAACCTGTTGTCCTTGAAGCTTCAGCATCCTCTACCATTAATCCAGTGTCGGTGGCAGGACTGCAGAAACCAGAAATGAGTTTGCCAGTGAAACCATCCCAGGGAGGTTAGAAAAAAATGCCAAATGCCTGGTAGTATCTTATGAACTAGCTTTGTGTGGGGAAAGGAAAAATTTAGCTCCAGGTGCGTCCACTCACCTTTCCCCATTTCTCCCTTTATAAATCACCTAGCCTAGTGAATGCCAGGTTATGTGATACAAGTTACCATATGCTGAATTATCCTCTCTTCTGAAAAAAAAACTTGCTGTGCTAGTCTCAAGATGTGTGCAGAAATATTATGCCTGGCTGTACAAAATACTAGTCTGCTTAGCTCATCTGAACTGGTTGTAGAGCTGGGATAGCTGAGTTGCTCCCTGCCATCAGGGCAGAGTTTTCCTATAAAGCCTGACCCGACTTTCTGTGATGTGTTTCTTGGTCGCTTTTGTCATCAGGTTTGTCATGGGTCAATCTCTGATAACTTATATATACACCTTCTTTGGCTTCTTACATTCAACTTTGTGTCTCCCCCCAGACTGTGAGGATTTGAGCCCTTTCACCCCTGTGACGGATGAGGACAGCGTGGTGTTCAGCAAACTCACCTACTTGGGCTGTGCCTCTGTGAACGCTCCCCGCAGCGAGGTGGAGGCCCTCAGGATGATGTCCATCTTACGGGGCCAGTGCCAGATTTCTTTAGATGTGACCCTGTCAGTGCCTAATGTCTCTGAAGGAACAGTGAGGTATGAAGCTCACCCAGCTGCACTCTGGGACTTTCTGCATTTAATCTTATTTACTTTTAGCAAAGGAAAAAACCTACCAGTTTACCTGGGAGGAGACGTGAGCAACTTGGGATTTCATTTAGTGGAAAAAGTGGGTTTTAAAGAGATCTGAGGATAGTGATGCTTTGAATTTGTTTACCGAAGACATTTTATGTCCAAGCATCAGTATGAAATATTATGATGATCCAAGGTGCCCCGAAAGTCATAGTGGGAGTGGTTGTTGATGACACTTTAGAAATAGCATGTAAAGTATTTTATTTGTAGGGCTGGAAAATGGCTGATCCACGAGGCTTAACAGGGATGGGGCTGTCCTCTGCTGTGTCTTACTGTAGTGTTTTGAGGGCTAAGCCCTTAAAGCTGTGGGGAAATTATTGGTGGAAATGGCTGTTGCACTGTACTTTTTTATGCTGTTCAATTTAAATATAGTTATTCTAGTCAAGCTTTGCAAGAAACGACACTCAAGAGCTATTTTCTTTGTGATGTAGTTTCTCCAGTAGCTATGAAATTGTTAAAGCTCACAAGTTAATATCAGGCTGAAATTATTCTTCTAAAGCTTCAAGCTTTGTTGTTGGTTTTTTTTCCTCTTTCTTTTGACAGACTTTTAGATCCTCAGACAAACACAGAAATAGCAAACTATCCAATCTATAAAATCCTTTTCTGTGTACGAGGGCATGATGGAACCCCTGAAAGTGATTGCTTTGCTTTCACTGAAAGCCACTACAATGCAGAACTCTTCAGGATTCACGTCTTCCGATGTGAAATCCAAGAGGCTGTAAGTTGAATCTTTTTGTCCAATTATAATTAAGTTGTATAACTCAATGCTATTACTGAAATGAAATGGAGGTATTTCAGGCAGTTTAGAAGTAATGTAATTCATCACTTACGGCTTTTTGTTTCTGCCCCAAGTTAAGATAACTGTAGAAACCTGAGATAGGAAATAAGAAGGCATATTATTTAGTAGTTTATCCTTTTAAGACATGTAGAAACCCAGTTAAATAGATGCTAAAACTGAATTATTTTCCTCCAGTTACTTCTCATTCTATTATTTAATGAAAATTCAAGTAGGTTTCAACTGTTGCCTTCGGTATGTCTGTAGCTTTCTGGTCTGTCTTTGGTGCCACCAGGTGAGCCGGATACTGTACAGCTTTGCCACTGCCTTCCGTCGTTCTGCCAAGCAAACCCCACTCTCAGCCATCGCCACCCCACAAACCCCAGACAGTGATATCTTCACCTTCTCCGTGTCACTGGAAATCAAAGAAGATGATGGGAAAGGTTATTTCAGGTATAGTCTCTTCATTCCTGTGCATACAGCATCTGGTTCTGTTGGAAAGTGAGTGAAAAGAGAGTGTGAGTCTGAGGGGGTCCCTAAATTCCCTTTTTGAAAGTGTCCTGTTCTGGTTTAAATGAATCCCAGACATAAATGTGTTGGGGAAGTAAAGCAGCAATGACCCTCTTGCCTATTTCATCTTGGTCATTGAACTGAATCTGGTGCTACCTGCAGAGTCCTTTTTCTATTTTGTATTTTTCTTTCCACTTTGAACCTTTTTCTATACAATGTGTTTTAAGTCATGTTTAGCTGAATTGCTGCTGAAGCAGGAAATGCATCGTTGTGCTCTCGTAGTCAGAGTTGTGTGCATTTTCAGCCAGGTTTTTAAAGGTGCTGAGGCTGTGTGAATACTGCAGGAGGCATAAAGGTGTGTATTTTTAATAAAGTCTTATGAGATGTGGCAGAGAAAATTAAAACTCTGAAAAATTAAATTTTTGAAATAATTTTTCTGATCCCAAAAGATCATTTGCTCTCTAGAGGAGTATTCAGCCAAATGTGTTCATCACAAGACCCATTAACTTTTAATGTCTAGTACAGGGCTATTACTGCTTCATCACCCGAGAGCTTCATGGTCAAGATCTCAAGCTTTTTCCCACACAGCTATTCCAGAACTAAAGAAAGGTGCAGTTAAGAAGGCAGAATTCCAATTTGTTATCACAGATAATCAATATTAGTTCTCCTTGGTTTTTCTATGATCCGTTTCATTAAACTACTCACCTGTTCTGGTCTGTAAAATAGTGTTTATTACCATCAGAAAAGCTGTACAAACAAAGCTTGCATCTGTTTCTAACTGGTTCTATTTTCCTACCCAGTTCTTAAAATTAATTTTTCCTCCCTTTTTTTCCTGAACCAGGTGTTTTTAGCAAGTGGTGGTGTAGAGTGAGGGTGTTAGAGCAGCTTTTCATGTTGTATCAGCTAATCCTGTTTCCATGTTCAGTCTGATGGTGAATAACCTTGGTTTCTAAAAAGACCTTTTTTAGTTTATGCTAAAAAGTGGGGTTTTTTTCTGCTTAGCCTATACACGGTGCCCTTAGATGTTTTATCTAACCATTTATAGTGTTCTGTAATTGCTGAAGTGTCTTTCAGTACAGTATGTCTGCCAAGTGTTCTGACTTGTTGAGCGTGTTGGCTCCAGGCCACAGCTTCAGAGAGGTTTCTCCTCTTGGATTTACGTCCAGCACAAGTTTTTTTGTATTAAATAAATAAATCCCATTTAATAATCCAGTATTTATTTGGCACTCCAAAGGACTGCTCCAGTGTTGAAACTGTAAAAATGAGTTAGCTCAGGGCCTGAGCCTGGAAGGTACTGATGGTGGAAGTGTAGCTGGGCACACGGTGGTACCATGGGTGCAGCTTGGTCCTCCTGGTGTGGTACCAATGTCAGCGCAGCCCCAGCAGTGCAGGTGCTGTAGGCAGCCCAGGATTCCATGCTTACCTGGTTTCCAGAAGCTGTGCTGCTATGAGCTGTTTTGGTCCTAGCCAGCTGGGGTATGTCCACATGGACCACAGCCGGATCCTCAGCCTGTGCTGTGGAGATGTATCTAAAGATCTTTTCAGCTACAAAAATACAGTTGCATTAGGGGTGGTGCATTTGTTTAAAAGCTCCATACCTACTCTATACAAAGTGAAGAAAAGTGGATTTTTGTCTCCAACTAAGCAGAATCCCACCTCTGTTGGGTGACAGGTTTGAGTTCAAATACCAAGCTCTAGCAGTTTGACACTAATCCTCGTATGAGCCTTTGTGTGCAGAGCCACGCTCACCTGGAAGCTGAGAGAACACTCTCACATAGTCCCAAATCTCAGTCTTTAATGTACCTGACCCTGTCTTGGCTCATCTCCCTTCACTCGTCACCCTGGGTCACCAGTGGTGCATTTCTGTCGCGCTGGGGAAGCGAGGTCTGGCTGGAGGTGTGTGCATCCTCTGTCCTGGCCCTGGAGACAAACCTCCTGCTGATGGCTAAAGGCATTTGCCGTTCCCTGGCCTGGGAAAGCACCTCTCTCAGAAAATAAACCCAGATTTTATTGGAGGTGTTAAACTATGGGCAATACTCCCCAGTCCATTTTGCAACTCCTGGGGGTAACGACACATAGTTTGAAAGTCTGAAATAAAATACGGATTATTTACACATCCAAGGGAAAAGTGAACGTGTGGTTGACTTAAAAGGAAAGTCAAAACCCAACAGTCTCAGTTTGTCCAGTGTTTAGTGCTGCTCGACAGGGAATAGCCATTCTGTTAGCGCTGAAGTGTAATTTTGGGTTTTTCCACCGCAGCACATTGTCCCCTCTTTTTGCAACATTTAGGAGAAGGTGCTCTCTAGAGGAAAAAGTGAGGGAAACAGTCTAAAGATTGGTGCACTCTCTTGGCTTTTGGCTTATGTGTCCCAGCAGTCGCCTCCCTTGTGAAAGCAAGCAAGATGCAGTTTCTTATAAGTAATTGCTTAACAGATAATACTTGCATGTTACACAGGTAATCAATATTTAGAAACTTTCTTGAAATGCCACTGGAATTCTCGCAACACTAAGCCACGCAGTATAAAAGCACTGTTTTTATTTGTGAAAACCAAGGACACTTAGTTTTCACTAATGATGATCAAATAACACCACCTAATTATGTTGCCGTTTCTTTCATGTTACTGATTGCAGTGTGCAAGGAAGAAGGGTCTGAGTGCTTTTGTGTGAGAAGTTGGCTTCACCAAGTGTCTGATGCTGTTCTGATACATGCAAGGAATACAAATAAATGACATTCTGAGTTTTTTTTTTCCTTTCCTGGTAAATAACAGTGCGGTTCCCAAAGACAAGGACAGGCAATGCTTTAAACTCCGCCAGGGAATTGATAAGAAGATAGTGATTTATGTCCAACAGACAACTAATAAAGAACTTGCTATTGAGAGGTAATTTCACTGATTTTAAAAAAATTCTTTATCTATTTGACATTTTTTGCTCTTTCCTCTGAGGCAGTCGTTGTTCTCTGAATAGTCCATTTATGTAATTTAACCCCACACCCCTCCTGTGTGAGAGGCAGAAGATCGATGGGTTTGTTCAGCGTGTGTGTGGCAGGGGCACGCTCCAGGCGCAGTCAAATTTTGCACAGACCCACTTGTGCAATCTAAATACCCGTTTCAAAGTCTTTTTTTTTAAAAAACATCTTGCTTTTCTTTTCAGTTTGTCTTAAATGCTGAGGCTGTACTCAGTGACTGAGTTATTTCAATTTGCTTTCCTTTGATGCGTCTAAGAATGTTGTTGTGACGCTTTGAACCTGCCACAGGCTGGAATTCTAGAATATGGAGCGTCTGTGTAGGGAAGGGGATAGCTCAGACTTCAAATCTTTCTCTGCTTAGCAATAAACTAGCATTTTTTTTACTACTGACAGAGTTTAGTGCTGCTCATGCTGCAGAGAACAGATGCAGCTTCTGCCCGGGTTTGCAGTCCGTAGAGAAATGCAGGACGTTGTGGTAAAGCGGGGGATGAAGTGGAATATACCTGTGTGGGCCAAGTCTTTGTGAAATGAAACCATAAAAGACAGGTCCTTGCACTTCATCTGGAATTTCCTGATTCTTGTCTGTATCAAAGGGTAAATTCTATGCAAATATGTCTCCAAAAAAAAAAAAAAAAAATGAAGGGAGGAAGAATGCAGGCCAAGTTGTCCTGCGGGATGGGGAACCCTCGTTAGCAGTGTTTGTTTTACTCTGTTCTTGCAAACAAAGATAATTGAACAACTTCCCAGGCTACTGTAGGAAGGGTGAAATCATATTGTAAATAAGCTTATGAAATCTTGCTCGATGTTTTTAATATTGGCTTGACTTTATTTTGCTTGACGTGCTTGATGCTGCTTTCAAATGTCAAGGTTTGTTGGCATTTGTTACTGGATTTGATGGGCTGCTTGGGATGGATGACAGCGAATATTTAGATAAGAAATGTTAATGATTTGTTTATGAGTTAAGTCTAATTTTTTGCGGTTTAATTTTTTGCCTGGCTTTGCAGATGTTTTGGCCTTCTCCTGAGCCGTGGGAAAGATGTTCGGAGTGGTGACATGCACCTTTTAGATTTGGTAAGGATCTTTTATTAAGAGAATTCAGGTATAATTTTGTTTAAGATTGTGTGTGGTCTCAGGATAGACGGAAAAGATTTCGACACTTTTGCACACTTGTTGATGGGGATGATGCTGTAGCTTGAGGGTGAGACCCTGGACAACTGGGTTGAATCCCTGTCTCTGCTGCAGTTAGAATACGACCTGATGCCTGGTCAAGGGAATTGCCCAGTTTTGCAGTCAGTCACAACTTCTCATTTCGGGGCCTGGAAGAAGAAATGTGGAACGTTATTTTTGGCAGTGCTCTGAACATCAAAAGTTTCACTTATCACTGCAAAAATTGAGGTGTAAGCGGCTTCAAATATATAACTGAGAAATAGTGAGCGCTTTATTTTTATGAGTCACTTTTCCATCTATAAAATGATAATAGAGATCATCTGACTTCACAGGTGTGCTGTGAAAACAAACTTGCTCCTGTTTATAAAGTACACACTTGTTACAGTAGTGAGTCCCCAGGCTGGTCCAGTACTACATGAATAATTTTGCTTTTCACCAGGCTTTGGATTGCCCAGAAAATAAGGCTGGTGGGAAGACCCCAAAGATAAAATACTGACTTGCTTCTTAATAGCTGAATAATGTGTTTTGTGTGCTGAATGAAGCTGGATCTCAAGATGTTTTAGAGTAAAATTTATTTTATAAAATAGCTACTTCAGATGCTTGCCCTTCTCTTGCTGTTTTTTGGGGCTGAGACTTCATGATAATTTATTTAATTAAATAAAAATACATCAACTTACCTTGTTTCCAGGAGTCCATGGGTAAAAGTTCTGATGGGAAATCATACGTGATCACCGGGAGCTGGAATCAAAAGTCTCCACACTTCCAATTTGTAAATGAGGAAACACCAAAAGGTATGAAAATGTTGCCAAATGCTGTCCCTGGCCCCGGGCAAATTACTGACAGAGTGGGCATCAGATCAATTGGCTTTTCTTTAAGATAAATCCCACAAAAAGACTTTCTTCATAGTGTGGGATATATTCTCAGAAAGTAGGATGCCAGATGTAACATAAAAGACCGAGCAAAATAGAAAAAAACCAGTAATAATACCTTGTAAGAATAACTATATCCCAGTGTGAGGCTGTACAGGTGTGGGGACAGGATGCAGATGTTTTGTGCATCATTAGAACTTCTTAAGAGTCCCTTGGAGAATTGCACTAAATGACTGCTGCAGATTTCTTCTTAGCCTAGTTTCTGTGGTCAGTTCAGATTTTTCTGAATCCAAGCTTTTAATTAAAAAAGAAGGATTCCTGTACCTGTGAAAATGAAAGTAAACCACTTCCAACTGTGATCTGAAAATAGCTGGTGCTGCCTTGCTCTCGAGTCCTGCAACAGATCTGTCATTACTTCTTTTAAGATGTCAGCTGAATTATCATCTTTTCAATCTCTTGTCACAGTTTCATGCCAAAGGTTGGGGAACTTAATGGGAATTGACTGGGCAAAGCCATAAAAGTTGGCTGCTGGGTACAGCTGGGTGCAATCTGCTGCTGGATTGAATGTCATCTTGCCTAGAGGACACAATTTATCATTTGGTACCAAAAGAGATCTCATAGGTCACCAAGTCCATTTGCCTCCTTTTGGAGCTTTGTACTGTAGAGTCAATTTTCTGAGTCTCACAGCTGAGATGCTCTTAAATGCTGCTTTTAATATGGTGGGACTTAAGTGCTAAGTAACTTCTAAAAACAAAAAAACCAACAAAAAAATAATTAGGCTGAATGGCAAGAGATCTGCTCTGTAGGGTTAAATACATAGATTCCTTATAATGTTTAATGAAGATTTTCAATATGTTTCAGTGGGATTTGAAAAAGCAGTTTTTATTCCCTTTAACAAGATCCTTTTCTTGGCTTGAAGACTTAAGTTTCTGTACTCTCTAGTGAATAGTGGAGAGTCATCTTATTTTCCTGTTTTGAAAATTGTAGGGGTTTGAGATGTTAAATTAGGGGAACAATTGAATTCTGCAAAAAAATTTCTTCTGTTATTTCAAGTTACCAGGAAAGAGGTTATGGAATATTTTGTTTGAAATATTTCTTTTAATACTATCACTTTATTTTTTCCTTCTAGATAAAGTATTGTTCATGACTACCGCCGTGGATTTGGTGATAACTGAGGTTCAGGAACCTGTTCGGTTCATTCTGGAGACTAAAGTCAGAGTCTGTTCACCCAATGAGAGGTTGTTCTGGCCCTTCAGCAAACGTAGCTCTACCGAAAATTTCTTCCTAAAGTTGAAACAGGTAACACTTTAAATTAACAAATCAATGAAATCTACAGTTAATTTGGGTTTTGGCAAGGTTGTTTTTCAAATGTAACTGTGGTAATGTCAATTATATTGTTTCGAGACTTGAGCAGTAGGTTTATGGTATAATGCTGAATAAATGCAAATGCATTGGGGGTGAAGATGAATTGTAGTTGGTAGATCAGGATTTCACTGTGTTCTTTTCTCCCTATCTTTACTTATATAACATTCATATCTCAACATTTTGCTCCTACAATAAATTCCACCCTCGTGAGGGCTAATGTGTATATTCAAACACACAGATGGGTAGAGAGGTGGATGAGAGGCAAGTCTATAGTTCAAAGTTCCCTCTTTTTTGAGTTCATAGTAAATACTCGCAATGGATCAACATTCCTCGACGGGTGGCAGTTGAGCCCCGAGAAGGTGGGCTTCCCCCTGGCCTTTGGTTATGCTGAGCCATGTCCCACCTCACAGGAGGTGCTGGTCACAGCCCACTCTGGGGCAGGAGAGCTCAGAGGGTCTCGCTTGGAGTCGCTATTTGTATGGTCTGAGATAATTCAGTATATTTTTTGTGATAGTCTATTTTCCCCCTTGTACGTGGTTGGAAGCAGAGATTTCACACATACCCCAAGTTTCCCCTGGGGGGAAAAAAAATCCAGGCAACCACAAAAAATCCCTAGAACTTGTTAAAAACTTTTACTGTTTTTTCCAACTTACTTTTTTACGCTGTCTACTAAAAAGGAAGGGATTATTTCTGTCCAGGATAGTCATAACAACAGTACAAAGCAATAACTTGGTCTTAAAATAAGGCTTGAAAGTTGAGGTCCAGCTAAAGAGATGATGGACTTGAAGTAGCTGCCATTCTCCTGCTTTAGAAATTATTGCTCTGAAATGGAAGTCTAAAGAAATGGAAATATGTAGAAGCAAATAACAATGTGGATGTATGTGCTCTCTCAAGGTTTAATAATTCTGGGCCCAGCCCAAAAAAAGCAAGGTTGGAGTCTTGATTTCTTGATAAGTGTCCTTTTTTAAAGAGGTTTTGAAATGAAACGAGAGGCTTTTCTTAGTTCTTTTTGCACTTGTCTTAAAGTGTTAGCAAATAATGGCCTCTTGGTAGTAACAAAGATGAGATTCTTGAAGGATTCTTTTTTGTGTGTGTCCTATTTTTTATATAAAATATGAATAAACATTTTGGAAACTTTCCTTCAAATTTTAAGGTGGAAAAATTCTTCAAGAATGAGATCAGCCTTTTTATTTGGGATATTTTTGAGCATGGAGATGTTGACCAGTTAAGGCTTTTGGGCTATAAATACCTCCAACCTCCAAAAGGTGCCTTTTCTGTTTGGCGGTTTAAAGGAAGCTTATCTTACTGAGCTAATTCTGTATCTTTTGTCTTACCAAATTCACAGGCATTGTGACTTATCTTAGCTAATTCTCCTTTTTCCACAGGCACTGTCAGGTTGTCCAACTCCCAGTGTTTACTAATGGAAGATTATCAAAATTCATAGTGGAAGCAACAAATATAGAATGTACTGCCTGATAAGCCTGGAAGGGAAACCTGTTTCTATGGAGTCATGATTAGCCTATTAAAAATACAGCTGTGTAGAATTGGCTTATCTTACTTTGGCAGTGTTTCTTTATTCGGAAATGGTGAAAGCAGAGGGATTTTATTTGCTCCGATTACATTTAATGATTTAGTAATTTTTAGTTTTGATGCATTTCTCTTCATTTTTAATACTCCAAAGGATAAAATTGAGCACTGGGAGCTTAGTGTAGAGTATAATTATAAATCTTATTTCCCTCTTTTCTTCCCCTTTCCTTTTTTACTCTCTATTTTTATTCATTTATGAGAAAAAAGAGTTCTAAAAGTTCTTAGACTGCATGAAAATTTTAGAACCACTTCACAAGGAAAAATCTTCCTTTAAAGGAAAGGAAGGTATCAAAGCATTGCAAATTAAGGAGATGATAGATCCACATAATAGACTTTGGGGCTCAACAGTGTGTGTTCCTGCAGCAATACGTACACAGATAGGACTTGGAGGCATTGCTAAAGACAATTACCATGATGAAAAAATAAATATTGAACAATTTTTGTTAGAACTCTCCTTTTGCCACTGTCAGTAGCCCCCAGTATGGGTATTTGTATAGCATTTCTCAGTAAAATGAAACGCCTTTTTTCCTAGATAAAGCAAAAGGACAGGAAGAATAACTCGGACACGTTATACGAAGTTGTGTGCCTAGAAAGTGAATCTGAAAGGGAGAGAAGAAAAACAACAGCGAGCCCTTCTCTTCGTCTGCCCCAGTCTGGGTCCCAGGGCTCCATGATTCCTTCTCCTCCAGAGGACGATGAAGAGGAAGGTAAGAAGTGGGTTGTGTGCTTTGTATACACAGGGAAATGTCATAGTTATGAACCATGTCAAAGCCTTTCCAGTCAGAATCTGTCCCACTGATGGGTTTTTTCTTGCTTTAACTCTGCGAGTATGCGATAACCAGAACCCCCACATTCCTGGATTGGCCTCTCCCTTGTCTGACACTTCGGTGTCTGCGCTTTTCTCAGCCCAGGCCTCCTGAAGCCTCCAGCGTGATATATTTGGAACAATGTGAAAAGAGGCTGCTAAAAATTTGGGATTATCGTGTTGCTTCTGCCCCTCCCCGAGCAGCTGTGAGCAGACTTGAGAGTAAAAATGTGAAGCTGATATTATTTGGAAATATAAGCAAGTGGCATGTTTTAGTGAAGAGGCCAGTACAGACATCTGTGATACATAAAACTATACCAGGACCTGCCCAGCTTGAAATTTAAAGCATTTTCAGGATTTTTTTTCTGCTTTTCAAAAATTCTCTTAAACCAAAATATGGACTAGTTCTGAGTGTATAAACATCTGGCTTTACAGCTCCAAGCTGAAATGTAGATGACTCGAGTGTCTGCATTTTCACTTTTTCTGTTGGCCTTCTATGTGGCCTTGGGTGAATTTTTTCACTTCTGTGCTTTAATTTCCCTTTTTGGGGCGGTGGAAGGGGAAGAAGGGGAAGGCTGCTTTGAACATTAACTCCTTTGTGAAGTGCTGCTCATTAGCAGTCTCTAACCACCACGGTGGTGTTCTCTAGACCAGGAACATATATACATTTTGTTTGCAGTATTGCAGGAGTTTGCAGATAAGTTCAGGTGTGAGTTGAGAAAGCAGAGATTTAATGAAAAAGAGTGTATTTCCCCAATAATGCAAAACCAATGTTGATGACAATGAAGTGGAGTTTTTGTATATGATACTTGATGCAAGCGTTTAGAAATATCTGGGAGTACATCAGTTAGTATGGTTTCAAAAAGATTTACTGTGATTATGCTAATCCTCCCCCTCCACCACATTTTTGAATGAATTTCATTCAAAAAAGCTGTTTAATTTGAGCCACGGAAGTTATCAAAAAGTTCTACCTTTCAAAGTAAAAGTACAACACAGTTAAAGTAAAATACCTCGTGGACTTTGATAGACCTGCAACAACATGGCAAATCTGCAGCTCCTCGGTGGAACCATGTTGATTATTAGCTTTTCATGTACAGAAAGAGTTTTTGTAGTCTTCCAAAAGCTTGGCGTAGAATAATAGAATTATTTATGTGAGAAGGAACTTCTGGAGGTCTCTAATGATGCCTCCCACTCAGTGTGAATCCTGCCAGATTGATTCTTCGAGGTCTTGTCCTGTTGTATTTTGACCATCTCCAATGGCAAAGCTCCTACAACCTCTCTGGGCCCTTGTATCAGTTTGGCCACCCTCATGGTGTGATTTATTTTTTTTTTTCCTGATTTTTAATTGGAATTTTGTATGTTGCTGCTTGTCTTCTGTCTCTTGTCACATCACCATGTGCTTCCAAAAAGAGTCTCCTTCTGCCTTCTCTGTGGGCGCCCAAGCACTGCACCCACAAATGAGGAGCTCTCGAGTTCTTACCACACAGATACATTCAGGAGAGCAACTTTAAATCTGCAAGGGTAGACTAATGGCTGTTGTTCTCACAGCATCTCCTCTGTTCTGTTGGCAGACAACGACGAACCGCTCTTAAGTGGTTCTGGAGATGTTTCCAAAGAGTGCGCAGAAAAAATTCTTGAGACGTGGGGAGAGCTGCTGTCCAAATGGTAAGTGGCAAAATCACATTCTGAACATTGCAATTCTGAATATTCTCAGACTGTTTGCTCCTTCTGCTCGGAGTTTTTGTTATTTCCAGAAGGCAGCTGAGATGAGATTAGTATGGATTTAGTCCTCTCTCATCCCCACAACACCCCTTCTTCTCTGGCTTCGTGTTTTCTGATTTCTTCCAAGGGTGTTTTAAGCATTTTGATTTTTGAGTGCATGTTTAAATACTGTGTAGAAATTCACTCCTGCTATATCTTTAGATGGTTCTCTCTTAAAATGAGTATTTTGCTTACCTGTGAGTTTCACTGGGATTTTGTTAAAGAAAACCTTAAATAGTATTAAGAAAATGCAGCTCTTCCTTCCTCTTTCTTTTGCATAGATCGCTTCCATTCCTTTTTGTAATTCTGATGCAGTTCACAGCCAATTTTTCGTGCAGCTGTCATATGTTAGTAACTGTAGCTTAAGAATATGAGAGATTTGTACTTGGATAGCGAAGATGCTTTTCCTCTCTTGTCTAAAGGAAGATGGCTCCAGAGCCTGCCAAGAAGGAAGTACATGAGCTCTTCTGTTGGTTTTTTTTTTTTCCCCCCTAGAAAATGCCAATTTACAAGGAGAGTGTTTCTTGACAGTCAAGTTGCTAATGCAACACCTGTCCTCCATTCCTGAAGGATCTTTTATTCATCTGGAAGTAGCCTGAGCAGTTCTAAGAAAGTGATGCTGATTATTGCAAAATTCAGTATTTTCTTTTTTTTTTTTTTTTTTTTTTTCTTGCTTTCAGTTGGCTGGACTGGTTGAGCTGATACAGAAAAAAAATTGGTGCCACTTCTGTGTAGCAAATACAGGGCTGCCTATGAATTCATACCCAGCG
>NW_015090846.1:5180312-5296411 GCF_001431845.1 Calidris pugnax
TTTCTTCCAAACCTTATCACTGCTGCAAACCTCATTTTACAACCTGTCCTGAGGAAGGGATTTTTTTTTTTTTTTTTTTTTTTTTTTTTCACAAAGGAGGATGACAGGCACAACATCAGATTGAGCTCAAATATGTTACATTTTGACTCTGGCTTTAGTTGTTGCCTTCTGCTTCCTAGAACTGCTGAGGAACAGGGCAAGGGGATGCAGAGCAGATCAAAGAGCTGAAGAGAATACCAGATCTAAGGAGCAGGACAGCAGAGATGAGAATAGATCAAGCATTTTAGATGCTGTGTGACCTTCTAGCCAGGATTCTCTTTTAATTAAGGTTACAACAATTTAGCTTTTTTTAAATAAAATCTGCAATTATTTAGTATTTATTTGAATAAGTACTTTTACTTCCAGTTTGATTTCACACTAATATATTGTGCTAATTTGGTAGGAAAGCAGACATTGGAAATGGACACATTTGGAAGAAGGGAAAGGCTGTGGTGAAATGATACATGATCCCTTTTCTCTCCCTCTCCCAGACTTGTAGAAACATCTTTAACAGATGAGCTCTCTGCATCTGCTGCTGGGAGAAAGTTTCTTTCAACTTGAATTTTTTTTGTAATTCTTCCAAGGGCTCAAGGATAATTAAGCCACCTGACTCCCATTGAAAATGTTTTGGCAGCTCTAAGAGGATATGAAGTGCTTCTGTGCTAATGCTGGCAACAACTTTAATATGTGTTAAAGGGCTTTCCTTCTTAACACAAAATGAGTATTTGGAAGTAATGATCCTTGAGCTTTTAACATAAGAGGATTGAAAATCATAAAAATCAGAGTTCAGGTAGTTTCATGCTAGTTTTTTAGAATCCTGTGATTAAATTTGTGTAGCAATTAAATATGCAATGGTATTTTGTGATTTCTAAATAACATTTGGCTCATATTTCATAACTGCTGAGCCACAGAATTTTCTCATTTCAAAATAGTTTGGAAGAATCTAGTAGTGTGTGGCTTTAGCCTACAGCCCTACAGTTCATGGCTGTATTGATTGGAACTACTGTTGTACTTACTCTGATCCAAGATTAGGGCAAAGCAGTTTTATAGGCCTTTACAAAGAATTTTAATAGTTTGTATGTAACAAGTAATTTTCTAGAACTATTTTTACGTATTTATATATTATGAAGGTATAATAAATGCTCTGTAAGTATATGATATATAAGTATAGAGATATGAATATATATGGTTGTAAGTGTAATTATTATGTAAATACTATTTTTATTGATTTTGTTCAGAGGAAGCAAAGTGAAGGAGGACATTATGGTACTAGGTTCTGTGCAGTATGTACTGATTTAAATGTCCACATCACTGGTCTCCAGATTACTGTGTTGGAACACTGTAGACTGGAGAAAGGCAACAAGGAGTCCCAATCGGTGTAAAGTTACCATCTCCATATCTGTTAGGCTGTTAACAAACATTATTAAATACCAGTTTATTGTTAAGAAAATGCAATCGATGTGATGGAAGTTCACTTTTTTTGCCTGGCTTTGTTTATGTGTCCTCTTAATCATCTTGCCTAGAACTGCAGAAAAAATGTAGTTCCTTTGATTTGAGGCCTCTGTCTTTTAAGGATTTTGTGTATAAGCCACGAATGGACTGTTTGGCTTAACTTTCTGTAACTGCAGAAATTATATGCAGGTTTAGTTTTTACAATTTACAGTGCTGTAATTTATGAGCTGTCACCAGTCTCATATGAAAAAACAGTTTAGATGGGACTGTCTTGTACAGTGGAGGCTGCTTAAACACACGCTGGAGTTAGATAACCATGCGAGATTTTTTAAATTTTTTTTTTATGGCTCCATTTGTGTGTCTTCTCTCCCTCCCTCACCCAGAAGGTCACCTGCCTGCTCGGGCACAGAAGTCCAGAGAGCATTGTAGACTTCTGCAGACTCATTCTCATTTTGGTGTAGTTTGAGCTTGGAATCTTACACAGTACAGCATCTGTCCTCCAGCTCTAGCTTTTGCTGGAGTGTTTTGGTTTGTTGAGTGTTTTGGTTTGTTGAGTGTTTTATAACGTACATTTATATTAAATTTAATGGGAATCAAGGAAATAGTTTGGAAAGTGCTTCTCCAAATCTATTGGGTTTGTGGTTTTTTTTTTATAACTAAAATTTTACTTAGTCTGGCAACATATGGACTGTCTTGAAATTCTTTTTGTTTGACATGTTTGATGTTACGCGTCGGTTGTTGTTCGTGTCCTCCTTGGTTTGTATTTGGGTAATAGTAACACCCCTTCACCTGCACCCAGGCACCTCAACCTGAGCGTGAGGCCGAAGACGCTGTCGGCCTTGGTGAGGAGCGGTGTCCCCGAGGCCCTGAGAGGAGAAGTGTGGCAGCTGCTGGCAGGGTGTCATAACAACGATCACCTGGTGGAGAAGTACCGAATTCTCATCACAAAGGTAGAATGCTTTTGGTCATCTTTTCCCCCCTCACCCCCATATCTTAATGAATGGAAATACAGAGACCTCCCAGTGTGTACCCTCTTGCTTAAAGACTCATGAGTCTATCTGAATGTGGAGTATTAACTCGTGAGTGTAATTCAGCCCTCCCTGCAACAAATATCCAACGTGCAGTGTTAGTTGTGGCATTGACTCTAATTACTGTGCTTTCTTTTTAACAGTCCTACTTCTGTTTCCCTCAGATGAGGTCTGAGTTAGTCTGTCAAGAATTAGTATTCTATTAATTGCTTTCATAATTGACAGTCAGGGAGCTCATTTCCTTTGCTTGTTTGAATTTCCTGAGTGAAAGCTGGATTTTGCTGTATTGTCTTACATTTATGCTAAAAATTCAATGCTAGTTGAAATTGCAGCCTTATTTTAATAGAAAAACCAGAATGCTTTGGACATTTTTGCACTAGACAGCAGTTTTTTAACTTTTTGTCTTGAATGCTGACCTCAGTAACATAGGAAAAGAAAGGAAGGATCATGGATACAGACACCACTCAGTGTTTCTCAAAGTTCTAGAGTAACAAATGGGTCACAAAATGAAACGTCTCTTCCTTAATCAGAAAACCGATGTATTATTTGGATTTGACCGTTATCTCTATAGATGATTTTACTATTTTTATCAAACATACAGGTCTAGAAGAACTATATTAGAAATCATTAATGGTGCAACTTTAGTACAAATATAAGAGAAATTAGTTATTCACCAGTTAAAAAAAGCAAAACAACTGAATAAGCCTTTGTATATCTATGTTCTGATGGCACAGATTTTCAAGGAGCAGTTAAAGACCTTATTCTGAGGGCAAGAAGGTTCTGAAATTAAACTTGGCCTCTGCTGGAATCATGCAGGAAGGATCCTACGTGATTTGAATGCATCATATTAGATTAGCTAAAAATGTTCTGCCATAAGTACTTTCACACACTTATTGAATTTAGAAGAAACTTGATCTGAATTCCTTAGTATTGGTACATGCGTTGTAGAGCTATAACTTGGATTTTGTGGTGAATAAATCATACAAACAATGTGGAGGTTGAGTGCTCGGGCAAGGAGTACATCACAGTTACTCCTGTTGTGTTATTTTAATTGCCTCGTGGGTAGCTGACAGCATTGCTTGCCTCTCTGTTTCAGTGTTTTGGTATCAGAATGGGAAAGATGATCTTTGTGTGGCACAGTTGGTGACATGTACTGCTACTATCTTTGTGAGCTAGAAAGGAATAGTGTAACATTTCATTTTAAAATCTGTGAAACCTTTCCGCTCATTTACATTTGGCAGAGACAAAGGAAATAACCTGGATCTAATGTGTTGGAAGCATCTCTGGAGTCCAAGTAAAAGGGAGCGTAGGCAGCAAAAGGACTGGCTATACCTGCCATGGCTATTCAGCATAGAAACTAATTAAAGAATTAAACAATAATAGAAAATGAGTACTGAATAACCATTTTCAGGCTCTGCTGTAATCATATGAGGTCTGTAGTATATTACCAGCATGCTCTAATAACCAGCTCAAGCAGATGGAAATGAAGCCTCCTGTAATCTGGAAGTGCCATATTAGACCCTTCTTGAGGCTGTTTGTGTTATTGTGACTTAAATGTAAATTGCATGAAAATAGGCCACGGCTGTTTGTGTGGAATGGACAAAGATTGGTGCTTTGAGAGCAAGAGCTTCTGCCTGGTTCCCGGTGGAACCGCGATTCCTTCAATCTGCAGGCAGTGGAAGGAGGGTAAGGTTTCAGAAAAGGTTATCAGTGGTTGTGTGGAAGCGCTAACGATGCGAATGGGCAAAGAACACAGAATTGTTTGGGAGGTTGATGGGAACGTGAATTTGAGACCCAGGAAGATAACATTTGCAGACCCGTCGTATATAGTATATGGTAACTGTATAATAATGCTGGGTTGCACACTGGCTTTCATTTTTTCATAGATGATTTGATAATTTTGGAGTTGTGATGTGACTAATTCTTACTGCTCTGAAAATAGCAGCTCGGTTACAGTCAATATGCAGCAATGCACAGCAGTAAATGTGTCTGGGGAAAAAGAATTGTTAATTATGTGGATGCACGGGTCCCTTATGATATATTGCATTACCACCCTCGTAATGCTTTGCCATGTTTTGCATGTCACTAATACAAATTCTTCTCTGGCAGTCATGTAATTATTTGCATTACCACGTGTTGACAATGGTTTATCTGAGAGTATCTGGTGTGGTGTAGTGCAGAAGCACAAGGAGTTGGTGGAAAACCTTTGCTCTTCAGCACACGTAGGAGATGCAGTTAAGCCCATTTGAGCACTCCTAATCCAGTGCCCCTTCTCTCTTCCTGCTGACCTCTATTCCTCTAGCTGCACTTGATTTCTGACAGGCTTTTCATGACCCCATGCGGCAGCACAGTCCCAAATTAATAAGGATCTGTGTTGACAGCTGCTTCAAAAGCTCCTGGCCTCTTTCAGGGATTTTTTTTTTTTCCCCTTGTGCAGGGTGTTGGATGCAGGAGCCCAGTGTTTCCCCTGGTGTTTGCTTTCTCTGCAGCTCTGGCCCCTGGTGCTTGGCGAATCTGTGGGTTTTTGCTTTCTTTTGCAAATTAGTGCTGCAAGGATAGTTCCTTCTTTACTGCTGATGAGTGGCTGCTGAATGATTGAAAAGGAAATGTCTTCTGTTGTGTTCTCCCACTGAAGGCTGTGTCTGGGTCTCTTCTTGACTTGATCACGAAAAGTGGCATTGAAACCATGCCTCAAGGTGCACACGTCGCTTTCTAGTCATCGTGACAGTATTTATTAATTATTTGGTCCTTGTTTCTTTGATAAACGTTAGCTGGGTTTTTGTACCCTGTGCTTTTGTTACTGCGGTAGTGCCTAAGGTTCACCATTGTGGTGCTTCCACAAATGACTTCTGAGAATTTGCACACCATCTGTGTGCAATAATAAAGCTTTTAGCAACTCCAGATTGCCGTGCCCGTGGTGGGGAGCGTGGATGAAAGCCAGCCCAGTGAATTAAGGTCACGTCCCTACTGGGGACAGAAAGCAAACTCTAGGTAAAGCGATCTAGACAATCCCTTCGAGAGGCATCTGTTCCTGGTAGGACTTTGGCAATCACGGACACGGCTGTTAATCTTCAGGCTTCCAGCCACTGAAAGGTTGGAGGAGGGACATGGGGACTCGCTCCAGGCATTAATGGACACCTGCAGGAAAAATACTTCATATTTTTGACAGTCATAGGTGGATGGAAAGTGTTGTTGAGTAGAAAACTTGTAAAGCAAGCCACACGGGTTTAAAAAAAAGTCAGATTGTGACACAAAGCAAAATAGACAATAGTCACTTCTCAGACAAGGTTTTTAAAAATTACAAATACAACTACTGAATCTCTCAGATCAGTGGCGATCTCTCCATGGAAAAGTACTTCATAATACCAAGAACCTGACATTTACAATATTGAGGAGAAAATAAAAGCTTTTGCATATAGGTCTGTGTGGGAGGAAATGATGTTGAAAGGAAAAAACCATGAACACCAGATAAATACACTATATTAAGAAAATTATGACGTGAGAGGGACATCTTGTGGCACAAATAAAAAAAAATAAAAGAAGTCCAGTGGCAGGAGGAGTATCCTGGGATGTTACCTGGGGGTCACCATTTCTGGTGGAAATTCTAGGCCTGGTAAGAGTTTCATTTGTTTTGGGTTTTCTTATAGCAGGACTCTTGCTTCCCACTTTCTCGTCTTCCCACTTTGTTGTCTCCATAAGCAGAGAATTGCAGTACATAGAAGTAGGACGTGGTCCTGCTGAACCTCTAGATCCCTTGTTTGATGAGTTTTGATCACGTGGTGATAAAAGTTTAATTATCTTTTACAAGCAGTAGTTTTCCCAAGAGTTCTTGTTGTGACTTGAAATGATTTCTTGAATACCTTCTAATAGTCCTAGATGAGGTCCTATCGTGTCACTGTTTGGGGTGGGAGAAGTCCCTACAACACTGAAGTATTCTCATTCTCTCGCAGAGCTCAGCCCCCAGAGCCACACGTTGTGATGTCCTGTGGAAGTGGCTCTGCTGGGGCAGAGCTGGGACAGCAGGTAGGGATATCGCCAGCCCAGTTACCTCCCAGTTGCAATTTACACCCTTTGGTGGCCACCTCGGTCTGGCTTCTGGTGCAGGGGGGTTTGAGAGAATGAGCTCAAGAGATGGCTGGTTTGGGCTGGGGTGTGTTAAGCAGGAGTAACTTGGCATGAACGTGGAATGGAGTCATTCCTCTCGGCTTTTGGGGAAACAACAGAAAGTCAGTGAAAGGACAAACCAGCTCCCTCTCCTCCAGAAATACCTGTCGGCTGGATGGGAGTTAAACTTGGACTTGGCATAAAAATCTAAACATTGAGGAGGTTTTGTGTGTCTTTTGTTTTGAAACTTCAGCAACCAGACGTTGTTTTGGTCAGTCTCACCATTCCCAATACTATCTTGGTTTTATATATCTTGAGATATATTTCAAGTTCAATGTATGTTGTTTCCTTAAGGATGTTTACGATGTGTCTGTTCACGCCTGAGGATCCAGAAACGCTACTGGAATCAATTGGTATGTAGATCATTCTCTGCTTTGGGAAGACAGGAGATCATTTCTCCAGCAGTAATTCAATCATAGCTTGGTTTTTGTATAACTACAATGCCCTTGCCTAAATTTAATTCAAAGTTTATGTTTCCTAGCTACAGTTCTTCAATTGCCGTGAGTAGAAACGCCATAAATTATAACAAAAATGAAGGACACAATAGTAAAGGGATCTTTTTGGGGGTAAAGATAGGGCAGAAAAAACAAGTTTTTGTTTACAGGCTTTTGCACAAGACTAACTAAAAATCTGCCAAGTCATGCTGTTGTCTAGCACAGATTTTTGACAAATAGGAGTGTATCGTAAAATGTTGGGTTTTTTCCCTGCTTCCAGGTCAGCTGAAATCCTGAGCACTGCAGTGTGACTGCTTTGAGATCTGTCCCTTTGCCTGCAATTCATTTTCCACACGTTATCCCTAATGGAAAATGCATCCCTCTCTCTATCACAGAGTAACAGACATTTAGCTCAGGTTAAGCCAAACCCTGGGTTTGGTGGTTGAATTCAGTGTGGGGGCTGACACTGTCAGGGCACCGGTGGCACCTTTCTTTGACAAAAGGACTGGAGTTCTTGGGAAGCCTCACTCCAGTCTCTTACTGGTTTGATCAGTTCAAAGACCCATTCCCATAGCCCTGGGCTGGTCCTGAGTGGTGGCAGTGGAGCAGTTTGGTGTCCAGGTTGGAGAATGAGCTTCCACACACCACGGGAAGGTGTTTTCCAGCATCTCAAGTGAGTAAAACACTCTTGACAAACTGCACAATATGAGTGTCCTGTGATGGCATCTCCACCTCGAATGTGTCCAAGAGGTTTTCTGGTTTACCATGTGTGGTGGTATGAGCCTGTGGTGGGAAGACAAGCTCAAGTGCTGTGTTGTGGGTCTCTTGGTGTTTGCTCTCTGGGATGTCATTGGGTTTTCTAGTTTGTCTACTTTGGCGTAGGTTGTTCTGGAGGCTGTCAGGGATAGCGATGTCTCTGTGCAGGAGGTGCTCACCTACCTGAGGCACCACCTGGACCACTGGTGGGACACAGTTCTCGGCTTTGCCCTTGGTTTCGGGTGTCTCCTAAGGAACACCCATTACACCGAGGAAAGACACGCTCATTCCGGTGTTTACCCAAAAGGGCTCGGATGGAAAAGCCTTAAATTCCGACTTAACGTTTGAATTCCCGTCCTTGCGGACGGCTGTGATGTGCGGCGCGGACGGGGAGGCGCAGGGGTGTGCGGTGTCTGTCTGTCTGTCCGTCCGTCCGTCGGAGCAGGGCGTGGGCGTGTGTCTGTCCGCGGGACCGGGCTGTGCGGGGCCAGGGGCTCCCGGGGGGACCCGCCGCCGTCCCCGGAGGCTGCGGGGTCGCGCCGGGTGAGGGACCCACCGCCATCGGCCGCTCCTTTTGAGGAGTGGAAACCCCCCCCCCGCCCCGTTTCCGAGGCTGCGGCCGCCGCTGCCGGGTTCCCCCTTCCCCACCCCCGGGGGGCTGCGGCCCCCGTTCCCCCGCCGGTCCCCGCCGGCGCCGCGCCCTCCTCCGCGCTCCTGCCCGCCTCCCCCCCCTTCCTCCCCGCCCCCCCCCCCCCCCCCCCCCCGCACGTTTGCAGAGGGACATTTTGATATAGGACATAGAGGCAGCGTTTGCCTGAAAGAAACGGAGTCTGTGCTTTGAGTGTTCCACTCTTGGTGGGCTGGATGGGAAGTGGGAGATGGGAATGTAGACCTCCAATCTGGAGAAGGCAAGGAGACCCCAGTTGTGGTTAACACTTGTAAGCACGTCTCCTTACCCCGTGCACACCCAGAGATGCCCCTGGGCCATGCCCTGCTGCAGAAGGGGTCTGCAGGGCAGAGCTGAGCCCTCAGCAGCTGGGATGGAGCCTCTGAGCACTGAAAGGGAGGGGACCTGGGGACAGAGAAACAGCCCCCGGCAGGGACAGTCCAGGCAGCAGAGCCATGGGCAGGGTCAGCCTTTGGGAGGACTCTCGCCCTGACTCGGTGAAGGTTCCTTCTCCCTCTTCCCCCCCCCCAAGCTCTCGTCCCCCCCCTCGGCGAGGCAGAGCCCACCCAGGAGGGCTTTTAAAAATCAGCCCTGTGCCGTGTGCGGGTGTGAAGTTGCTGACATGACTGCCGCTGGGTCCCGGTGCACCGGGAGCGGCGGGGGGCCGGGTTTAAAGGGGAATCGTGCTGCAGACAATGCACGGCGGCAGCATCTGGAGCAGCCCTGGGGACCCGAGCTCCGGTTTTGACATTGCTGCACACACAGAGCACCAGCCGCAATGACAGCAGCTGCTCGGAGTGGCTGCAGGCAGCAGGCAGGAGCATGAAGTGAAGAGATCACTGCAGTGCTCAAGATGAACTCCTCTTTGGTTGGCAACCAGAGTGGCCGGCCCTTCTGCCTCCTGGCCATTAGCTATTTGGAGACCATCAATTTTTGCCTCCTGGAAGTGGTTATTATCGTGTTCCTCATGGTGCTGATTATTTCGGGCAACATTATCGTGATATTTGTCTTTCACTGTGCACCTCTGCTGAACCACCACACCACCAGCTACTTCATCCAGACCATGGCGTATGCTGACCTCCTGGTGGGCGTGAGCTGTCTGGTGCCTTCTTTGTCTCTGCTGCACTACCCTATTGTTTTGAGTGAGTCCTTGGTTTGCCAAATCTTCGGGTATGTGGTGTCGGTGCTGAAGAGCGTCTCCATGGCCTCTTTGGCCTGCATCAGCATCGACAGATACATTGCCATCACGAAGCCGCTGACCTACAACACGCTGGTTACCCCGTGGAGGCTTCGCATCTGCATCCTGATCATCTGGCTCTACTCCTGCCTGGTCTTCTTACCCTCCTTTCACTGGGGAAAGCCTGGATATCACGGGGACGTGTTCCAGTGGTGCGCCAATTCCTGGAACACCGATCCCTATTTCACCCTCTTCATTGTGGTGATGCTCTACGCCCCGGCCGCCTTCATCGTCTGCTTCACTTACTTCAACATCTTCCGCATCTGCCAGCAGCACACCAAGGAGATCAACGAGAGGCGGGTGCGCTTCAGCTCCCAGGATGGGGAGGCTGGGGAGGCCCAGCCCTGCCCGGACAAGCGCTACGCCATGGTTCTTTTCCGCATCACCAGCGTCTTCTACATCCTCTGGTTGCCCTACATCATCTACTTTCTGCTGGAGAGCTCCAATGTCTATAGTAACCGCGTCGCGTCCTTCTTGACCACTTGGCTTGCCATTAGCAACAGTTTCTGCAACTGTGTCATTTACAGTCTCTCCAACAGTGTCTTTCAGAAGGGGCTTAAGCGTCTCTCGGGGGCTATTTGTGCCTCCTGCGCTAGACAGAGGGTAGCCAAGGACTCCTCTACCTCTAGGAGCAAAAGATCTTCCAATGGATGTCACGTCTAAGACGCCCATCAGCTGGACTGGGAAGTGCAGGGACAACTCTGTAAATTGCAAAATAAGTTAAAATATGATTTTAAGATGTCCAGATTTGCAAAAAGGTTTCTGAGAAATGCTGCTGACACAGAAGAATCAGGAGCACATATCATTGTGATTTCACTTTAAAAAATGATTTCTGTGGAGGAGGCTGTGGAGTTTCACCTCCATATTCATTTTTAAGAATAAAGCTGTATCTTGACACTTACCTCTCCAGCTGGTGTGACTGAATGGAGTGGGTGTCTGAGAGCTTCGGCAAAATGTAGTCTTTCTTACAGCTTTACTAGGTTCTTTCGAGATTCGTGCTTCACATGTAAATGATAGATCTGAAGTGGAAATGTCACGGTATATGGTATATTACAGGGATTTTTTTTTAATATATGCCAAAGTATATTGACACAATGTTCCAGCATCATAACAGAAGGGGCCAAAAAAATTTGTTTTTCAGTGCTACCTAGACAGGACTTCTAGAACAGTAGTGAACAATGTGAACATTTCAGAGTGAACTTAAAGTCTTACTGAGCCGTGAGGCAGCGGTGTGATGTGAACAGCCCTGCCCTGGGAGGACTGACCTGGCTCCCCTGCCCCCTTGCTCTGGTAGGATGCGTGTGTGCCATCCCAGTACGGCATCTGCAGTCTCCTGTTTGTTGTGAAGGAAGAAGAAAAACTTGGATCAGACCAAATTTAGCAGTTAAATAAAATGTGTTTTGATAAGCTCAGAGAAAATAACATGTCGCTTTATGATACCGGAGTTGTGGCAGCCACTCGAGGATGATGCCAACATGTGAAAATTATTCTCAAAAACAGTGGAGAAATGCCACGGTTTTGTATGTGGAAATTTTCTCAAGAACAACTTTAAAAATAACATGTCCCCCCCCTCTTTTTTTTTTAATCTAAATTCTTCTGATATTTTACATACTAGAACTTAAGGGGAAAGGAAAGAAAACAATTGTCTTCTAAACAGCTAAGGGAACTATGTTGTAAATTTAACTGTAGTATTTGAGTTATTCATAAGTGTGCAGAGCTAAATGAGAGACATTTTTCTTTAGCCTTCATGGGATTAAAGATGGTTCGAATATAGCAGGAGCTAAATCCTGTTGGCAAAGGCATATCTAACTGGTCAAACAAAGTCAGTGGCTGAGAAACAAAATCTCATTGACCACAGCTTTTTCAGGCCAGCTCTGATGCAGTATTTTTGAGTTCTGCGGCGCTGATAAGAAGGTGGTGTGACCCTCCCGTTGAGTGGTTTTCCTAAAGAATATCCTTGTCTTTTTGGTGATGCCATATTGGAAAATGAAAGTGAACCAAGTATTCCTGTAATAACGGATTACAGTCTGTGTTGTCTTATCTCACGGGGGTCTCTGGTCTGAGAAGGGGTTGCCCACAGGACCTTCCTTGTGCCTCCAGCGGGAGTGCTGGCTGCTGGGGGAGTCCTCAGCCCGTGTGTAGGGCTGGAGTGTATTTAGTGGTGGTGGGAATGAAAAAATATTAGGGAAAAGTAATTTGATTTTTTTAAGCTTTGGGTAATTCTCTTGGCCAAAGGGAAGACTCTGTGTTTTTGTTAAAAGGCTTCAGGTCTGCTGTTGTTGATCAAGATCATCCTCTTTTTAGTACTCTGCTCTGTCCCTCCCCGGGGCGTACACGCACCCTCCTCTGCTCTGCTGTGAGCCCCAGCCTCTCCTCGTCCCTGCTCTGCCCTGCAGAATGGCAGTTTGTGTCTCTGTCACACACCACCATGGCTGCAGAGCGTCCTGCTCCCTGCCCATCCTCCTCTACTCCAGTGCTGTCCTGCGAGGAGACAGGGAGGAAGAGGGAGCAGCGGGATGAAGCCCTCCTGGCACGTACCTGTCAGTGCTCCATGCTGACAGCCCCCAGTCCCCTGTGTGCGTGCCCCTGCCAGGGGGGACGGGGCAGGACCCTGCTATTGCTGCCTGGTTCAGGTTCAAGAACCCTGTTCCAAAGCGCGTTGAGGTCATACCCTGGTCTGCTCTCAACCTATTTCATCCATAGTCCAAACCTCTCAAGATAAACTTCCTCCTAAGTTCACCCAAAATTTTAAGAACAAAGGTTGTCTCAACCCTGCTGCCTTCACGGTGACATTTCTCCTTTTCTCCTTGCCTTTTGGACTTAGACAGTGTCTGGAGCAGGGGCTCTTGCTGGGCTCCTTGCACTGCCACGACAGCGGAGACGTGCTCTGCGGAGCTCTTGCCGTCTGAATTTTGGGCAGAGACACAGACAGCCAAGGGGGAGCAGAGTGTCAGGGTGTAGTGAGTCATTTATAAGTGGTATAATAAGCTGACAGCACATCAGCCGGCTAATTGTTCTCAAGTGTTTTGTAGGTATTATGGCGAAGGTGAGCTTTGGGGAACAATTTAAGGGCTTTAGTCACTAATATCAAAGCGTGTGTGTGTGGTATTTTTGGAACAGCCTCTCAGGTAAATTCCCAATAGCTTTTCTCCGACTCCTCACCTTATCTAACATTTCCAAGTCTTCGATGTGATGCAGTCTATCATTGAAATAGTATTTGAATAAATTTAGTAGAAGAAAATTATGTGCTAGGGCCTAAAACCCTAAAAATGGCAGTTTTAGGCTTAAGTGGAAGCTGGAGCACAAAGATCGTTGTTTGGTTTTTGTTCGTGACATGACTAGAAGGTTTCAATAGGAGCCTGATATGTTAGTGTTTGAGAATATGTGAAACTTTAAAAAGTGGTAAGGGGTCTCAGCCACGGCACAGAGATTGGACTGGAGGTGAAGCAGTTGCTACTTCAGCTCTAGGCCTGGAATTGTACCCAAAGCGCCGTGGCTGCTGCAGATGCCGATGCAGATGTGCACTTCCAGCTCCTGGTGCTGGGCAGCTGAGGTTCCCTTATAACCTTCCCAACAGCCAGGCCCTCGGTCAGTTGCCTTACTCATCTCAGAGTCTTCATCAGCTCCGGTGATTTCTGAGAGAAGAGATAGTCAGACCCAGAAGTCTCCGGAGATGAGGACAGAGAGGAGCTGCAGTGATTGATGCGTTCAAGTTTCATCCAGTGTTTTTACAGACACTTTGAAATACTGCCTCAGCAGCTTCGTTTTAGTGTCAAATGTTTCTATTTTTGTCTGTGTTAATTTATTTATTTTTTTTAAATCTAAATTACTATTTTTTTTCCCTCTAAGTTAATTTAATGTTGATCTAGGTTTGTGTGTGATTAGGTGTTTTAAATATAACATTTTTGTCTGTCGTCTTCAGTGAAATGGCACGGGGGTGAATCTCGTTCACTGTGCCAACTGCGGAAGAAATAATTCTGAAATATATGACCTTGTTTGCTCAGCACTCCGTGTAACACCCTTTGTCATAGAGTTAACATGAGGCATCAGTAGCCCTTTTGGTCACAATTGTTAGGAGCAAACTTTCCAGCTGGATCACCTTCATGGTTGTACATAGGAAACTAATCCTTTTCTTGGCCATATTGGTGTCCAAGTGTGCCTGCTGCTTCAGGAATTGCTCTCAGCTGAATGCCACACCAAGTACAATACAGAAACCAAATTATATCTTCATAAAACTTGTGGGTTGCGATATGATTAAATGGACTAATTTTGAAGTTCCATCTCAGACTATAAATTTATTTTTTTTATTTGGGTTATCTGCATTGCTTTCAAATTAAGTCGCTGGAAGGTTCAATTTGCAGGGTGCAATTCAGTGGCATTTTCTGAGTACTGTGGAAAGGATTTCTATTCACACAACTTCTCAGAAGGTGATAATTGATTTCCTCTAGAACTCTTGGTTATGTTTTTTTTTTTTTGAGTTTACTGGAAGTTTAGGTCATGACTATATTGTCCTTTTTCAAATAGGTTGGTGGAAAATCTGTGAAATACTATTTTTTCACAATCTCCAATCTAGTGACAGTATTTTTTAATTCAACGGGTGTCTTGTGTGTGAAACAAAAGTTTTGCTGTTTGTTTTTTTTAATGAAACGTTACTGCAATCTTTCTTTGCTGTTAGGGGTTTTGTACTTGTTTTTAAGGTCCTTATCACTCGGAAATTTGTTTCCACTGGTTGGAATTCTGGCAGGGCTCAGGGTGAGGGTGCCAAGGGGCAGTCGGGAATATTTGTCACAAATCTTTGAGAAGAAAGTGGTGCGAAGGAGCGAGGTGCAGGGAACCTGGAGCAGCACGAGGTTGTGAAGAGGATTCCTTCCAGCAGAGACATGAACAAGTTTCCACTTTTGAGTCTCACGTTGTGTCTCGGTGGCATCGTCCCTTTCCTGCATAAAGAGCTTTTAGTTGTAAGAAGTTGTAAATTTCAGCAATTTGTCTGTTGTGAAAAAGACACTTGCGAGGCATGTGTGTGATGCGAGATGGAAACATTCAGTGCACAAAGTCAATAAGCAGATTTTTCAATATTTATTGTGCCATTACCAAGTGCTGTGATGATGACACGTACTGAGCCTTCATGAGCCAGGAAGCCTGAGACGTTCCAGTCTCATCTCACCCCACAACAGGGCTTGAAGTTGACAGAACTTCTCCGAATTCAGGTTGGTGCTTTAAAAAACATGTGTCTTAGGAACTAATGCCTGGGCATAGGAGTCTACCTTTAGACATTACAAATGGCCCATTTAAAACTTTTCCAGTTACTTGATTCATCTGTGGTAGGTAATTTTAATTTAATAAGAGGAGGTGGAGGTTTTGGAGGTGTTACTTGCTCCGGGGTCCCTTATGCTTTGTATAATCTGGGCTTGGAACTGGCCTTGGGCCATCAGGCTGCACATCAACAGCCTCTTTTCTGGGATGGAGGGAGAATCCCCCATCGTGAGAACAACCTGTTTTTCACTAGAAAAGAAGGGTTCTGGCTTCTAGAGGCCGATGACGTCTTAAAGCTTCTCAGTTGTTATTTCCCCTCTTGCCTGTGCGTTGCAGAGGTACCGCTCTGAAAGACAATTTAATACTAAAATTATGTATGTAAAATATTTTTAGAAGAGGGGAGTTCTTAAAAATTACAATCCCGTATGTGTAGGACCAGATGCAGTTGTATTTAGAGAAGGAAACTGAAAGTTGTGGCCAGTGGAGACAAACAGAGGAAGCCCTCTGGGCAGCTGGGCCTGCGCTGATGGTGGGATGGAAATCGCAGTTCTGTCACAACAATGGAGTGTTTCATTTGGGTCATATCCTTTACAGGACATTTTTTTTTAAAAGATGGGAGTTTAACCTTCTTGCTTTTGCTTTGCTGTACTCCAAAGGCAGCTTTTCAGGTTTTTTTTCTGTGACACAGGGTTTCCTGGGCAGGTGAAATGTTCTCCTTATGCAGGCGGCTTGGCTGGGGCTCCTACATAGCGCTGACTCCTGTCACCTTTTTGGTTTTATTCCCATTCCAGAGGTTAAAACCAGCTGCCGTGGCTGGTGGTGGGTGCCCATGGAAGTGTTGGTGGATTTCACCTGTATCATATTTGCATCTCTCGAGCTTTAGCACTTAATGAAAACCTTAACAAAAGTTACCTTCCTGTATCCTGATCCAGGACAGTTGTTTACAGCCTCTGTGACAGTGTGTCCAGGCAAAGCTGATTCTCTAGCTGGGGAATTTGTGGTTACTCCAGTTGAGAACCAGAAGTTGTAAAAATCACCGTTGGTTTGTTGAAGGTGCTGGGGAGGGGGGTGGTGGCTGGGCGGGTCGGAGGAGGCGCAGGCTCTGCCCCGGGCAGAGAGCGGGAGGGTTACCTGTGCACGGGGTGATAACCTGCCTTTATTTGCCAAGAAGTTTATAGAAATGCTGAGGAATGTGCGTTGCACTGGGTTATATTTAGAATTTGAAGTGGGCAGCGGGTGCGTGCGTGGGGGAGAGCTGTGGGGCAGCCCCAGGTGGCCGGCCAGAGGGACAGGGGTCCCAGCTTCTTCTCCAGACTTCTTCCTTTTTATGGATTTGTAAGATGAGGATAGCAATTTTGTAATTCAAAGCTTTGGCTTCTCTCTGATGGTCATTTACTGGAGAGCCTTTCATTAAAAAGTTAAATAAATTGAAGTACCTCCTTGTAAAGATGAACTCCAGTCTTGCTGTGCACACGCCAGTCATTCCGGGACGTGACAGAGGTCACGTGAGACCCGCAATCAGATGCTTAATCAACCAAGTCATCACTTCTATGATAAATTGAAAAAAGTTCTTCTGGGATTTCAACTGTAAATGAGTCCTTGAAAATCAATAATTAGATTAGTAAAGGATGACGTTTTAATGTGCTGGCAGGAATACAGAGGGATTTGTCAGGGGAAGCAAAAACCAGACTTTGCACTAAAGTGGCTTAGGTGTATTTATAGTGCTCGTGATTTGTGTGTGTGTGAAATCTTTGGACTATTTTAATATAACATAAGGCTTTGAGCTTTAGCTAACTCGAGTTGCTCGTTTTATGAAGTTACATTAGTACCACACTGTGAAGTATTTTTAAATATTAGTATTACTGAGTATTAAAAGTATTTCATAAAAACATTTTTTAAAACATTTTCTGTAGATACTGTCAAAAAGAATTGATGTTTCGTGTGCAAAGAAATAACCCCCCGAGGGCTGTAAGGTACCTGTGTGTTGCTGATCACCTCGGTTTTTGAGGGGTTGGGTATTTCTTGAGGTTGAATTGTTGTCATTAAAACCTACTAAAAATAATGGTGCCGTTAATCCTTCCAGCTGAGAGGGAGCAGCGTTACCCCCGGCCACGCTTTCCAGCTGTCTGAAAGGGTTTGCAGTCACAGTTACTGTTTTCACAGACTTATGTCTTCAGAAATGCTGTATAGCACAGTGTTTTGCAAGTTCCGACGCTGATAAGTTTCTCTCCAGATGTAACCTTTGAAAATCGAGTTTCTGTTGTAATTCTGGCATGTGAACACTAGATTCAATTTTGTATTCCTCTAATGAATGCGACGGGATGGAAACGAGTTTGCAATTGCTAATGATGAGCTTTTTTACTGTTCTTAATACTCGTGGGTATGTCTTTTTCTTCAGGGATTTTGAAATTGTATTAGTACCTTTTTTAATTGTTTTGGTTGGGTTTTTTTTTTCCCCACATGCTGTTTACAATTAAACCGCAAGCATGGGAGGCTGTGCCTGCATGTGCTTTTGGGTTGCTCTGCTGAAGGAAACGCAGGGCAGCCACCTGGCTGTAAAGGATGCTCGCTCTTCCCCACCTCCCACCCGTGTCCCTGTGCCTTCCCAGTCACTGGGGCAGCAGAAGCCACTGGTGGGATCGTTTCCGTGTGTTCTGTGGAGATTTGACATTTGTCAGAGGGTTGTTACGAGGAGCTCGGGGTGGGAGACAGTCCAGCTCCTTGCACCAGTAGTTTTTACAACTGGTAGTTTTTTTCCGGTGTCAGTGAAAAAGCCAAGAATAGACAAAAATCACAGGTAAGAATGTGAGTGTGTGTGGGTGTAAGGGCTTCGGGCACCTTTTCCTGCTGGAAATCGTTTTGTATTAGGAGAAGAGAAAGTGTGAGTGTGAACCCCCTGCTCTGAAGAACTATGGGGAAAATAAATCCTGCAGAGCGGGTCAGCAAAGCAAAGAGGGAATGGGAACCAGTCCCAGCCCCGGGACTCTGTGACACGGGGTTTGCTTTGGGGGGGTCGGGGTGTCTGGCTCCATCCTCCTCCTCCTCCTCCTCGCTGCCGGGGTTTGCTCCGCTCCACGTGGGACGGGGGATGCTGAAGATGGGGTTTGCCATCCCAGGCAGCTGAGGGAGGGCTCTTGGTGTGGCTCCAGAATTACCTATTTTGTGCCAACTCAGAATTGTTGTTAAAATACAGGGGAGGGGGGGGTGTACTCCTGCCCCAGCGTTTTAATAGACATTTCTGTAGCTGATTTTTCAACTAACACTAATAATAAGAAAAAACTACAGTTGAGCCAAAAATGACAAATGTTACTGATTTAAAATAATACTTGCATATTTTTAAATATTAAATGGAACTAGATAAACCGGAAGCATGTAAATATCTGATTCTAAACCTTTGCATAATTATTTCCAAGAGGTAATTTTGCTATGAGTTATTAAAACTCAAAGAAATGTATTATTCCCTTTGAGCTGACCTGTACCCAGCTGTGTTGTACATCTCTTGGCTTGTTTCTTTTTTGCTGTAGATGTACATAATATATATATGTGTGTACTGTGCGACTGTACAATTCCTGCCATGTTAATGTAGTTGTATTAAAATGCACATATATGTGTATTTTACATATATATGTATGTGTATATACGTATTTAAACCAAGCAATTGTCACAGCAGTAATTATACAGTCACACAGTTTAGGGCTTTGTAAAATATGTAATTTTAAGAATGTCAATGTGGTTCTTAGCGGATTTTCTAAACACTTTTCTGAATCTGTTATCGGCACTTCCCATCCTAAGAGAAACTGCACATTTTTCAGTGATTGTTCCACTGGTTACATTTTTGTCTGCCATTTGTTCTGGATTGATGTAATCTTGATACTACTAAAATTTCAAGGGCTGTTGACGCATTTCACATAGCCTAGGATTGCCTGTTCTCCAAATATATGGATCATGCATCGACAGTACTAAGTAGCCTTACTGTTTTGCCTAAAAGCCTAGCTAATTTATTTAATATTCTCTCTTTAAAGAGAGGTCTCTGGAAGGGGTAGCATATTTTAGGATGCTCCTTCTCTTTAAAGGGAAACTCGGAATTGAATAGCAGTACTTGTTGATCAGTGATATTATTGTAGCCAAAGGATGCATGGGTGGTTTAATAGGAAGTTTTTGCTTCAAGTTTCTTGATGAAATGTAGTGTTCTACAGAGCTGTGTGAAGAGTGTAGTTTTTTATTCTGAAATGCACTTGTACACTTTATTTGAAAGGTCTGAATGGATCATAAATACATTTAAGAAATAAATGATACGTCACATGTTTTCATGTCTTGTCTCGGGTGGCTTTTCTGTATCTGCATCTGTGCTGATAAAGGTGTGTTGGCTTGGGAGTGGGTGGGGGTTTTTTTCCTCTTATCTTGGTTGCTCTGAATAGTCTGGCTTGTACGTAACTGCCCGGGGCAGGAAAACCTTCCAGCACGCGGTGGGTGTTTATGCTCCATCCATACATGATGGAGGGCACTGTAGGCAAACTCCTCTCTCTGATTTTTCCTGTGGGAAACTTGAGCCCTAAAAGGAAACGAACACAGCGAAAGGGCTGGATATCACAAGGGATTCACTTTTATTTTTAGAATTGCACTATATTGCCATATTTGGACTGAAAGTATGCTGTATCAATGCACTATTGTATCAAATTGCAGCTGTCTAACCCTTCCGCGTTTGAAATATTCAGGTTTTTTTCCACAAATACTATTTATTTGTAGAAGTTCTTGGGAAGTGCCAACTCCAGGTATCACCTTTTGTGGGCAGCGGTTTTTGTGAGATGCTGACAAGTACATTGCTTTGAAAAGTGGGTTTTCTGATACCTCCTTAAGGTCTAAGCAGCAGGTGTAACGCTTCTTCCCAAGACCTCCTCACAGGGGCTGCTGGAAGGCAAATGCAGGAAATACACTCTGTGTAAAAGTGGGTTTAATTACTTATTAAAAGTACTCTTGGGAATGCCATCCACCTGCAAAACACCCGGAGACACGGTATCCTACTAATATCGGAAATAGCTGTCGAAAGACCTTTTAATGTTTTAGAATGTACTTAAAATACACACATCTGCCCAGCGTGTAATCTCCTGAAAGTTTCAGAGAGTTTTGGCTTTATCTGCTTGTTGGAACTGCTGAAAGCTGCCAGCTGGTGGCTTGTTGCTCTCTTGGCTGGCTGGTCCATGCCTCGCACAGAGATGCCCACAACATGCCACAGGCTGATCTGATGCTGATCCGAGGCCGAGCAGGTAGAATTCCACGGATGGATTGAGTCTCCAGACCCTTCTCACAGGAATCTCTGCCCATGTGACAAAATCCTGGCAGAGTCAGTGGGACCTACCTAAGAAATAACTGCCATGTGGAATCGATCCCGTTGTGGCCAGAGTGAGAATGATGCAGAGTTTGGGGTTTGTGGTGGATGTGTTGGGTACCTCAGCCCAGCAAGCAAACTTCTGGAGTTTGGATCATTCTGGGCATGGGGCAGAAGGGAATCTAAAGTTTGGACCTCATCATTTTTCCATTTGTATGTTGTTTTTGAAGTCAGCCTGTGTGTTGGTAAAGACTTTCTCTTTTATGCCTCCATGCTCAAGTAGCCTGGTGTGACCGGGGTTGATCTTTGGATGGCAAACCATTTCCAGCAGGCAACTTCCGCTGCTTCTCTGGAGATTTCTTATTCCAGTCTTTTTTCATCACAGATCTTCTTCCTTCAGCAATTCTTTACTATAGTTTCTTCATCCTCTTGGGTTTACAGGGGATTAGGAGGAATAAACCTGAGCTGTGGAAAACTGAGTAGATCAGCCCCATGTAGAGGTATTGGAACTCCAGCTCTTCCGTCTCTTTTAATTGTGGCTTAAGCTACTGAGAAAGCTTCTGAAGTAACACAATCTGTCTGAAGATGTTGATGGAGGTTGTAACTGCATGATACGGTTTGCAGATCCTGGGATGGTCCCTGGAAGATCATGAAAACACAAGGAAAATGTCTTTTAAGTGTGTCCATTTTTACAGGTGGGAACCAACATACATTTGTAGACAGGCTGATAAAATAGATGAGCTTTTATCTTTTGGACTGTGTCCTGGTTTCCATAATTACTCATGTAGTTTCTTTTTAAATCAACTGGAGAGGAAGGTTTCAGTATTGCTCCTCTAATATATTAAAGTGCATAAAAGGGGGAGGAAGGGGTATTATGTTCTTAGTCTGAGCATCTACATTTTCCTGCTTTCCTCTGGAGCAGTGAACTGTTGTGAGAATTTTAATCTTCACTGCACTTGCCTCAGTTCTCATGGCTGTTTTCCATTCTGTTTTCTTTATTACTTTCTTTTTCTTCCTGTCATTCTTAGCTTTCTATTTTTCAAACCCAGTTTGTGAAGGGTGTGGGTTCAGAAGGGTTTCCTTCAGTTCCCAGTCCCCTGAAAGCATGAGAAATTGCCCATTGAGCCAATTCTCACAGCAAGGTATAAAAATAGGAGTAAAGAAAAGGTTACACAATGCTTGGATTGCAGCAGTTTGTACTAATGGGGAGATTTCAAAGCCATGGTTTGGAAAACATTTTTTAAACCTTATCATTTCCGTTAATTTTTCTCTCCCCAAGCTGTGTTTCAGCTGCAGGAACTAGCGTTACAGATTACTTGAAGAATTGTACTGAAACATAGGAGTCAAGTGCTGAACGAGTCACGCAAAGCCAGAGACCGCTAATTAGTGCTCTCGAGCCATAATGAGTTATTTGTTTGAGAAGCCTGTCCTAAGAGTTTCCAACCAGATGCTTTGGTCTCTGCTGCTAAATCAGTGGATTAAAAGGCAAGTGGATGTTGGATTCTTTTGCCGGTGCGGCAGAACCCAGGTGACACTCAGGAAATCCACTTGTTTGGTGCCACAAATTGCCCCGTGCCTTGCAGAGCCCAGTGCTTGGCTGGGGGCAGCCCTGCAAGCTTTTCATCACAGAGGCTGTATTCACCTGCTTTAAAGTTTTTAGATTTGTTTCTGAGCATTGTCTGTCTCTACTTGCAGAGCCAGCGGAAGGGAACAGCCGTTAACTCTGCTTGTCTTTGTTGACATGACATTTATTTACCATTGGGTTTTGTTTCTGATTTCCTTGTGATGAGACAGACCTCTTTGGCATGTTAATTATTATCAAATTGAAATGCTGAACAGTACTTTGGATATAATTTCCAAAACAATCCAGTAGCTTGGTTCTAACAGCAGAGTAATGCTTTCCTAATGAAATGTCTGTATTAAGCCAGAGAGAAGATTATTAACCTTGGATTAAAACGAGAAGAGAAAATCAACCACAGTGTGGTGATTTTATTCTTGTTTGTAAAATCGTGTTGTGGAGAAAAAGATGAACTAAAAGCTGTATTTAATGATCTTCACACTGATTACATTATGTACTTTTTTGCTATCAATTGTACTGCTTTTTTCCATTAGTCTAACAGAAAGATGGATTTGGGTATATTGGATATAGTAAAACTTTTGGATATATTTGGATATAGTAAAACTTTTGTTTCTGCTTTATTTCAGCAATTTGGGTAATAGCAATGGTCATAGCAAACAGGTAGATAACAGCTGGGTCATGACTGCCTCAAAGGGTACGAGACGTTATGATGAAACACATCCATACAAAATCTGAAATCTGATTAATTGGAAATCACAAAATATGACATAGAATTATAGAAGTTGTTCTGAAATTGTAGAGGTGAAGTCAGATTTTTTAATTCAATATGGTGAGCACAGTTTCCAATTCAAAAGACACACTGAAATAGCCTATCGTATGCTGAGTAAATGAAGTGTTTGGAAGACAGCTTGAATTGAGTGATTTCTGTTGGATGCTCATGATAGAAGGGCTTAGGTTGGACGGGATTTCTGGAGGTCACCTCCTCCATCTGCTCACAGCAGGTCTCACCGGGTAAGGTTGCTCACAGCCCTCTCGAGTGGAGTCTTGAACATCTGAGGGGATGGAGATTTCACAGCCTCCTTCAGCAGCCCTTTGCCATCCACATGGAAGAAGCTGCTTAATCTTCCAATTTGCATAAGTGTTCCATGTAAAGTAAAGGTTTTGGGAATGCTGTTGAATCGTTTGACAGCTGTATTCCATGTGCCCAGTTAGTAATTTTTCCCTTAGTGTCACTACTGTGTGTTTTTAAAATATATATCTCTTATTATTGTCTTCTGTATTAGAGGACGTATGATGTGTATGAACTATTTCCATTGACTTCCTAAATAAGCAAATTAGTTTATTTGCTGATGGGGGAGGGTAGATTTTTTTTCTGTTTTCAAAGGATGCTTTTCCTTGCAGTGCTATGAGCTCTGGCATAAGTGACTGCACTAGAAATAGTTTCAAACTGGAGTGAGATGGATCCGAACATCTCCCTCGGTGGCGTGTCTGGTGCTGGCAGAGACCTGGGATGGCACCTCCTTATTTTCCCATTTGGAGCATGAAGCTGTTGTAGAGGGGTAATTAGGTTAAGCTTGACACTGTTCACAAACGTTTATGGTTTCTGATGATGTGCTGACACAAACCTCTTCCTGGAAACCTTTTTTTCAGGGTATTTCTCCAAGGTAGGACTAGGATTCCTTCTGAGCTGTCCTCAGCAACACTGACAGTTCCTGATAGGGTGGGCTATTTGAGGCCAGTACAGGCAACTAATTTCATAGTGTTTAAATCACTTGGATCAAAGTCAGGAGGAAAAGGCCCTAAGATTCCCTTTTGCTGTTTACCGTATTTAATTGTTATGCTTTTGTGTAGGACTCGCCCTTGATGCAGACTTTCTTGGTGTTTCTTCCAATCGGTCCTTTCAGTCCATTGTTCACATTTACTGGTTTTCTGAATTGTTTGCTAGTTGTTATTGTTCAACTTCCCAACTGTCTGAGGCGTCTGAAGCTGATTGCATCTGAGCAATGTGGAGAACAAAGTTCCATCTGCCTCATGCTGAAACGTACAGGCAACCGACGCTGCATTACATGAGGTTTTTCTGTAGGATATTGTCTCTCTTGGGCTCATACTCAGTTTCCTACTTTTCTATTGTCCAATTCAGTGAAGGGGATGGAGAGAGGTTTCTGTGGGGACGGCGTTTTGGACGGCAGCTGCTGTCCATTGCCTGTTCCTCTGCGCAGTGTTGAGATAAAAGAAATGTGACTGGGCAGTATTCGCCTTCAGGAGTCTCCAAGGGAGAGCTGCTGTCTGCATTGCAATGTCCAGGAACACGTGTGTGTGTGTGTGTGTGGTTTTTCTGCTCCTCACTGACCGTTCCAGATGTGCTTAGGTAACCAAATCTATCAAGATTGCGATCGGGAGCTGCCAGCCTGCAGGCAGCTTGTTCTGCTTGAGTAGACTGAGTTTAGTTAAATGTAGAACAGTGCACAGAACACCATGTCAATCTCCTAACTCTCAGTCCTAGCATATTGTAATTTATATTCTTTTGATGTGTATTAATTTACATATTTATTTATTTTTCTAATAGGAGTCTCCACAAGACAGTGCTATCACCCGAGACATCAATCGAACGTTCCCTGCTCATGATTACTTTAAAGATACTGGGGGAGATGGCCAGGACTCCCTGTACAAAATATGCAAGGTGTTCTTTAAATTCTTCTTGACTGGTTTTGGTAACTTGTGTTTAACATCATTAACAGATGTAACTGTTGCCCGAGAAGATTGTGTATGTACTGCTGTTAACCATGGCACGGAGACAGACTCTGGCACTAGGCTTGGTCTGGTTCTCCACTGTAGATGTTCAGCTGATAATGCCATTCAGATGGGAGACCTTCTGGGTTCCTGAACTCAAAGGTGTTTAATTCAGAGGTTTCATGTGATTCCAGAGACAAATTGTATGCTGTGATGGAGATGAGGGCTAATTCTATGCTGATGAAGATCAGCTGACCTTTGGCTGCAGCGCACTCCCTGGGTGTCAGCATTGTCCAAGTTGTGCTGGCAAAGTCAGGGACAGTGGTTTTTTTCCTTATGTTTGTAGCTCGAGACAGACACGTTGTAAAGTCTTGATTCTTTTTTTTTTTTAGGCCTACTCTGTCTACGATGAAGAGATTGGCTACTGCCAAGGCCAGTCATTTCTTGCTGCTGTGCTGCTTCTACATGTAAGTGGTGGGGTTTTCCCCCAGTTTGTTATGAGATTAAGAATGTTGTGGGGGCTATTGTATCGTAGGCCTTTGTGCTGCTTGGTTTGAGAGCTTAGTGAAGGAAACAATCCTATTTTAATTTTTTTAAAGATACTGAATTATGCTTTTTTAAACTTAATTGGTGTTCGTAGAAGTGATCTCAGAGTAATATCCATTAATTGCTTGCGTGTTCAGAAGCTAGAGAGATTTATGGTCACTGTGTATCAGAAGCAAAAGTTTTCGATTCATTCATGCTTGGGAAACATGAGAGGACTAGAAATCTGCACAAATTATTTATAGACTGTTCTTTTTTAAAGCAACGTCTGCTTTTTATCAGTGTTTCTATTGTGAGCATGGGCAGTTGAAACCGAACAGAGTTCCTAAGCCCAGTAGTGTTTTGAGATTTCTTTTCCCCAGCTGCTTTTTAGTGACTGTTGCTCCCAGAGAGCACTAAGTATAAAGGCTTCTCTGCAGTTTTCAGTGGAAGAGGAATTCTCGTCCACAGCGGAGGATTTTCCATAATAATATGAAGTTGGTGGAGGGTATAGAAGAGATTATAAACACTGTTCTATGAAACAAAAGCCAGATAATTAATGATAACAACCTTTTAGTCCTTTGTAACTGTAGTCTGAAATATTTACTTGATGAGCAATTAATTCTCTATTACTACATTGAATCAGATCAAGAAAGGTGATACTTTCTGATGGGAGAACTGGACAATTTTACATACGTGTTTTCTTCATTGCCTTATGTCCATTTTTTTTAATATCCATTGCATTAGAGAGACTCTGTCAAGAATGAACCCTGTGTTATTCTAGAGTGCTGTCTTTAACAATAGCTGTGATTTCTGGGAATAATGTATGCATTTAAAAAGGCTACATTTCAAATAGGTTTCTTTTTATTTGATTCTCTTTGAAGTCAGCCTTTGGAGTGTGGCTGCTAGGGAAAATAAATATTAAAAAGAAATGTTGCAGAAAAGGAAATGAAGTTTCTGCTAGTTGTTCACTACCGGTGTGGAATGTCTCAGCAAAGTTTTCAGTTTTAACAAACTCCATCTGCAGATTAATAATAGAAACCTTGAGATGGATGTTCTGTCTGTTACAGGAACAAGTGATTGACCTGAAGTCAGACGTTACTATAGAAAACTGAATTTTCATGTCGGGGAAAAATGTCTAAACACTGATGAGCTTTGCTGAGTGTTTATTCATTTTTTGGCAGGAAAGGGATATTGAGCTTTCCCAAACCACTGCTGAGTTGTGATATGTGGAGCTTTTGTTAGCAATTACTGGTCTTGCTTATTCATGCCATATAATAAATAAACATCAATTGCTGTACTGTCATTTTAAAAGGTAAATATGCCATTAAGAATAAGGGAAAGATCCTGTTTAACATCCTTTGGTAATAGTGCTTCTGTCTCAGTGACACAAGTGACAAAGGGTTAGGCTGTTCAAAATCTGTAAGGGTCTGATTCTGATGTGTTTTGGAGCAAAGACACCCAGGAACTGCTTTGGTGTTGGTGTTTGAAAGATGTGAGTGATTGAGAGGTGATTTATTCCACACAATAAGAATGAAATGCCACGTTCAACACTAAACCTCAGCTTGTGTATTAATATTCTTGTTTACTTTTAAGCTGGATAGGGCCAGATTCTAAATCAGTGGCAATTTAGCCTTTCTGTAAGAGGGGGAGAAGGGAGGTGAGGGCAAATGGAACCGATAGGAAAGATTTAAATACACTTTCCTCTCTCACAGATGCCTGAGGAGCAAGCTTTCAGTGTTCTGGTCAAAATCATGTTTGATTATGGACTCAGGGAACTTTTCAAACAAAACTTTGAAGATTTGCACTGCAAGTTCTATCAGCTGGAGCGCCTCATGCAGGTGGGTGGTCACACGAGTGAAGTGAATGGATCAGAACCTGAAATTCCAAATAACTGATTATCTTATATGTGAATAGTGTCTGTGACCTCTTAGTACGGATGAAGAGTGAGGACTATATATACCGGAGGGGTTTTAGAGACTGTGGTCAGTCTCTAAAGACTCTCTAGAGACTGAGCATCAGCTGGTGCCCAGTCTGAGCCCCTGGCAGCATGCAGTCAGCTTGAAGGCAGCTTGATCTGACCAGGCAGAGTGTCCCTCGTATGGCCGGGCGTAGCGGTGACTTCTGAGCTCTGGTGTGTGTTAGAACATCCCCGGGCTGGGTCTCCTGCTAAGGCAAGAGCTCAGAGATTGCACCCATGGTGCATGGGATGGTGTTCTTCTGAGCATCCTCACCGGGGCGAGCCTTTGGCATCCTTAGAAGGTCCTTTAGCTCATTGGGCAGCTTTCTCATCAGCCATGGGTAGATACAGAAACTGGCCTTGCTGCACTGATTGTCACTCTACCCTCATTACTTCTGTTACTTTCAGATTTCAGCTACAATTCCACAATAGTATGAATTAAATCGGAGTATTTATGTGGGGTTTTTTTATTATTAGGAATACATTCCTGATCTGTATAACCACTTTCTGGACATCAGCCTTGAAGCACACATGTACGCTTCCCAGTGGTTCCTTACCCTCTTCACTGCAAAGTTCCCTCTCTACATGGTCTTCCACATTATTGACTTACTCCTGTGCGAGGTACGTGCTGTAACTGGGGATTTGTGCTGCTGGCACTTCTGACAGTTTCTCACTATCTTGATTCATGTCCTTGTTTCTGTCTGTTCTTTCAGAGCTGGGCACCCAATAATTATTTTTATGTAGAAGTGTTACGTTTCTGCAATGAAAAAGAGCTCTCACCATTTCAGAGTTATAAATTAGGAGTCTCTCTCTATATATAGATATTAGAATCTCCTGTTTCTTACAGCTGAGTCTGGGTGAGATTCTGTGCAGTGCTCGTGGGATGAAAGTTCATTTACAAATATGTGAATTCCTCTGTTATTAAATTGTATTATACACAATAATAACCTTTTTTTCCTCCTAGAATATTATTGCTTGGAGGCCATTGTGTATAAAATTGCCCAGCCAACTCTCATGCTGGTAATCTGACAAGCCTGGAGCTCACTCTCCTTGAAACTTGAAGTCTCTTTATGCTTCCCAGCATATGTTAAGAGAGCAAAATTCTTTATATTGAGATTTTGTACAGACTCATGTTTAGAACAGTATGTTTGGTAGTATGCCAGTAGGTAGTGTAATTTGAGTCAGAGCTTATTAACACAAGTGAACAAATCACCTTTTTTTATTGAAGCGTTCATGAGTTATTCAATTATTTGCTTTTTTACTCCCTGGTTAACGTTACACATCCGTTCTGCACTGGATCTGCAGTTGTGACTGGGAGGTGGCAGTTTGGCTGCACGTCCTTTACCGAAGGGTTTCAGTGTTTGTAAATCTCCTGGTCGATGCTTTTACCCTTTCTCTGTGTCTGGCTGCTCGCTTTGTCCACGTGCCAGTGGAATGGAAAGCAACAGATGGTACCCAGAAAATCAGTTCTATTTGTTTAGAAACACATGTTTAATTCATAAATAGTAAATGTGTTCGTAGTGAAGTTTTAAGGGGGTTTTATTCTTTTAAAGTAGTGAATAGTGAAAGAGTAATTTAGTGCAGAAAAGAAAGAATCTTGAAATAAGATGAGCAACGTGTCTTGATTATCAAAGGTGCCCCTTAAGAAGTTGTGTGCTACTAACGACTGCTAACAAGTAGTCGCAAAATAGATGACAAAACAGTAAAACGTGTGTTGAGACATTATTTTGCTGTCTGTAGTGGCTGTCCAGTAAAGATACTTTCCTAATTTTTTGCAAAGTCATTCTCTGGGTCTTTGATTTAATATAGCACCTGGTTCCTCCTGTATCCTCCTCCTCCTTTTCACGGAAATGAGACAAACAACAAACCCCACCAAATAAATTAATATCCAGGCTTGGAAGTACTGAGAAATTAATTTATTTTTGTCATTGTTTTTCTCCCCAGGGAATAAGTGTTATCTTTAATGTTGCACTGGGATTATTAAAAGTGAGTATCAAATGTTACATTGTGTTTTATGCATCATTATGCACAACATAAAGAAATTTAGATGTCTGTTAGAAAAATATCATGCTTTTTTTCTAAAAAAGCTAGCAGCTTCCTGTATCACGTGCTGTTGTGTGGCATGCCCTGTACAGCAGAGTGCTTTTGGGGCGGGGAGGGGAATTATAGGAGGTTGCAGAAATAGAAAGAAACAGTTATTTGGAGAAGGTTTAAAAGCAGTTACGTAGTTGGAGCTTTACAAAACTGTTGCGCCATTGTCTCTGGGAATTCAGTAATTGTGAGACTCTGCTTTGCAGTCACTGCTTTTTTCTTCCCCTGTCTCTAGACTACCAAGGATGATTTGTTACTGACTGACTTTGAGGGGGCGTTAAAATTCTTCCGTGTGCAGCTGCCCAAGAGATACCGCTCGGAAGAAAATGCAAAAAAGCTGATGGAATTAGCATGCAATATGAAGGTAAAGATGTGGTGACAGCAACTGCTACCACTTCTTCATGGGTAGGGTTTCCATCCAAATGCAGACACGTTGCAGGTGCTTCACAGTGAAGCACTGTACAGCCCCGAGATTGGCAGAGTGACATGGGCCCACCCGGAGAACTCAAAACCAGGGGGACTCTCAGAAAGCATTATTCAGTGCTACTAAAAATCAGGCTACTTCAAAAAAACAAAAAAAAACCCAAAAAAAACCACCAAAAGGCAACCAACCATCAACTTAAATGACTAATGGCACTGATATAAAATACTTGCAGATATCTTTGTAGTTCTTTGATGAAATCTTTCTCTGGTAGTAGCTGTGAACAGGGTTGTATCTTCCATCGAGAGGTAATGGGGAGGTCTCGTTTAAAGCAGAGTATATAATGCAGAAACAGAACATCATCTTTCAGACAGAATATGGCTATTTTTAATTGCGGGTGCATGTGATGTTTATGTGCTGCAATAGAGAGCTCATTAAAAATGCATTGATAGATGGAGGGAGATGAAGGGATATGATTTGGCATTTAAAATTCCTTACAAGTCAAGGTAGGGAAATGACCTTGAGGTTTACGTATCCCCTGTGTGAGGTTTTGATTTATCACAGTTTTATGGTGGGGGACGTTTGCTGCTTTTTGAAAAAGAGTTTTAAGTTAATTTCCTGTTCAAGACTATTTCAGTTGTACTCTAGGTGGTTGACGATAATAAGTTGATCTCTTATGATCTTTATAGTCTAAAGAGGGTCTTCTTTATATGAAAAAAAACAAGTGCTGGTTGAGTTGTATGTTGTCTGGAGCTGCCACAGTTAGATGAAGATGTTTCATAATGCAAAAAAGCATTGTTTTTCACGAGCAGCCCATGTGAGAGGGGTTTTGTGCTTGATTGTGGGGTTTTTTTATATTTCAATTCCCCACTAAGCCCTATTTCTTAAATATAACTATATGAAATAAAAGTTCTAGCCTTTGACATTAAGACTTTAGTTATATATAGCAAATATCACGTTACCTCATAGCTGAAAGTCAATTGCTTTTCTAATCAGTAAATATTGTAACTAAACCTTTATATGGGCACTTTGGAATAAGCCCTTAAGCTGAAATTTGCAAAAAAGGTTACAGTTAGGAAGTTATTGATTTCCTCTTTATAGATGTAACAATTGAATTCTAAAATGGAACTTTGATCATTTATTTAGTGTACTTTAGGGAAGCTGTGATTTTTTTTCTTTACAGATTCAAGTAGATTAATTTTTAGTCAAATACACTGGTATGATTCAAAGTATCCTTTTTCCTCAAAAATAACTAGAGGAATTCTCTGTAGCATCAGTGCCTGAGTACACGACTTCCCTGGTATGTGAACCTTCAAGGCATCTCGCACTCCTGGCGCAGCAGCAGTGCAGATAGCAGTGTTCTGCACAGAGTGCAAGCATGTCTTATGTGAAACTCATGTAGAAATTATGGAATAATCAAGAATAAAGTGAGCTGTCATAGCTCTCCAATTGTTTAACAGTAGCCACATGCATCTGATTAAGATCACGTGTAATGAGTGCATTTGCCTTTCATGTTTTCGAATAACAACTTATTCCTCTTCCCCCTCTGCCAAAATTCCCTGCGTTCCCAGTGCTGGGTGAGGTATTTAAAGCAAACACTCTTCTCTGTGTGGTACAGGACGAGGTTGTCCCCTGCTTCCTCCTGTGCTCCGGGGTTTTGAGTGGAAGTTCTGGGGGAAGCAGGGACCGCGCTGCCGGGCTCTGCACAGAGGCTGAAAGCTTCAGTATTACATCCACGTGTGCTGCCCCTGATGGGAGTGCTGCACATAATTGCTTTCTTTGACCTAAAATATAAGTCCTTACCTGTCAGTAGAAATCTCCGGCTCTGTATCTGGAAGTGGTTTTGAGCAGAAAAGGGCCTGATGTCAAAATAAATCATTGATAGGAAGGGAGAAGTGGCCTGGCTAAGGCATTGTGATTACAACAGTGTTCTGCTGGAAAGGAGGTCAGTAAATGATCAGCTTGAGACAACACCAGATTCTTAAAGTCACTCCTCAGTGTTGCTGTCAAATGTTAACAGAGTTACTGCTGCCTCCTGTGCCCCTGGAAAACTGTGGTGGGACTTCAGTGTTCATTTCTGCTTCCTGTCACTGCACAAACCCAAGGGCCTTGCTGACTTTCCCACTGGGGCTCCAGTGCCCAGAGTCGGTAACAGCAGCAGATCTTCTCAGCATCCCCTTAGTATTGGTGTCTAGAGGCAAAACCTGTTTAATGTACTCAGAAAAGCCAAAGAGGAAAATACAATGGTGTGCCTTCCTCCCTTTTCTCTCTTGTATGCCTGCCTGCCTCGCTTCTCAAGATCTGGCGTCTGTATGGCTTGAGATGTGGGGTGTGAAACCCAATAATCTGGGCAGTGTTTCAGCAGGGGCAGAGCAGGGAAATAATCTGCTGCAGTTACTGGCTTCGCTGCCAGCAGAGGGTTAATGCTCTGCGCGGTTGCCGGGAGTGCTTAGTAAGAATAACTTCTGCAGTTGGGATGTGGCTGGACTGACTCCAGGGAAACGGGCTGGCATCTCCAAAAAATGTCAACTGAAGTCAAACAGGGAAATTTTTCTGTGCAGCTCTCACTAGAGGGAGCCTAAATACCAGTTTTCTACAGTTCATTTCAAGTAAGGTTGTTAATGATAAAACCAAAGATAACAGAAACTAAACAAGTTGGGTTTTATTCTGCCTGTCATTTACACGTGTAAAACTTGTTTAACGTGTTTCTTGGACAAGGCTTTTTTTTAAGGAGTTAAAAATAACCATAGCCTTTGAATTCATTTGGTTTGCTGAAATCATTTTAAAGGTTCAGCAGCGACTTTTAATACTGGAGGGTTCATTTAGATGAGTGCTAAGTGGCATGTGAAAGACACTGAGTGGTCTTGGCGTGGTCTGTGCCACTAAAGCCCTGCAGCAGATGGCCCAGCTGAGAGGTGACACCGGGAAGGATGCTGATGGGCATCTCCTACAGGTTCCCTTGTGTTCTCCTTCCCTGGAGGACTTGAACACCAGGCACAGCCTATTCAATTCAACACCAGATTTCCCTTCCTTCTCATAGAAGGGGAAACCAGGACTCTGAGAGTCACTTTCCTGGTGTTGTGTATGTGTGTGTGTGTGTGTGTGTCAGAGCTGAGGACAGAATCCAGCCTTCCGAAGCCTGGAGCAGCAGGGTTCATGCCTCTGGGTCACTGCTAATTGCTGAGACACCTCGGCTGCTCTGGGACTGGGCTGTTTTCTGCTGAGCTTGAGTGACACCAGCAGAAATGTCAGCTGAGCCTGCACTTGCCCTTTCAGCATTTGCAGTCTCGTGTAAAGTAAACCAAATACTTCTGCACAATGATAAATATTGCAGCTGAAAAAGCAGCGGAAGAAACCTCAGCATCATGCTAGTTCAAAAATTAAACACATCTTGTGGGTTTGGAGGCGATCCGTTACGCTGGGCCACGGGAGGATTTGGAGCATCAAATAGCTGTGCAGCACCAGGGAAAACTCAGGAGGATGCTCCTGTGGATGCCTTTCCAAAGCTTTTCTGTGTTCCACAAAAGGACAAGAGGAAGGGATGCTTCTCTCATTACAGAGTGGAGTAGAATTTTTGACCATGTCTAAGGGCTTGATACACAAAATTGAGTGAAGTTACTTGCCATGTTTTGTAGAAGGCAGGAGCTGCCTAAAGCTGGTACCATAACCCTTTGTGAATTGTGTTCTTTTATTGATGTTCTGGGCAGGAACTAATGGGCTGCTTTAATTTAGATTAGCCAGAAGAAGCTGAAGAAATATGAAAAGGAGTATCATACCATGAGAGAGCAGCAAGCTCAACAGGAGGATCCCATAGAAAGATTTGAGGTAACGCTTCACCTGCTGCAGTCTGATGTGATACGTGGTACCAGCAGGAAATTCCTGCTTTGACTCCTTTTTCTTTGAGATGTTTTCATTTTGTGAGCAATTTGGATACAACAAGGAAATCGGGTACAGGAACATGAAGTGAATCTCTATAAATAGGCAATGTTAATCAGGACGGGGTTGTTGTGAGCCCAAAAAGAGGAATAGTATGAATTTATATTTGGGTTTATACAACTGTTTCACTAGAGGCTGTTTCTAGCCCTTGTGTAATATGCTGATTGCACCAAAAGCCACAAACAGAAAGAAAATGCCTAATTGATTATAACTCTGCCTTCCTGATTATAATCCTGACTTCTCTCCCTAATTTCAAATTATATATGGTAGGTATGTGTGTGTATATATATATATATATATATATATATATATATATATATATAGTAGGTTATGGTAGGTATACAATTTTATAAATACTTTATTTATCAAATAAATATAGGAATAAATTTTATACATAACATTTTGTATGGTTATACATACCAATAAAACACGTACATAAATTTAGATATTTTAAGATGAAGAGGTTTATTTTTTTTTGTAAATTTCTTTAATATCTGTCTGTGTGCTGGGAGTTGTAACAGGAGGGAGAAAATGGAGTGTTTTTCCCAGGATCCTCCTCTCACCTGGTTCCAGCACGCAAATTCTATTTTCAGCCAAGAAAATCAGTACTTGTAGGAACCTCCTGGCAAGCTGGGGATGGCAGAATGACACCCCTACTTCTGCAGTCTTCAAAAAACATGTCTGTAGCTCAACAAGTAATTGCTGAGCAGTGTTATTTATACGTGGTTTCTTCCCAAGGCTAATATTTTATTTATTTTGTATTTATTATATGGTTAGCTAGTTTTGTCTTCAATGAGTTTCGTGCAGGTAAAGTTGTCTTTCATACTTAAGATACAAGGTAGGCACTTGTGCTTCAGCACAGTAAGCACTGTGTTTATAAACACTACACCTGGGGAGACCTGTTTCTTGATTTCTCCTGCTTTGTTCCCCACAGCGTGAGAACCGCCGCCTACAAGAAGCAAATATGAGGCTTGAGCAAGAGAATGATGATCTTGCACATGAACTGGTGACCAGCAAGATCGCTCTGCGAAAAGATTTAGACAATGTAAGCCCTGTCTTTATGCTGACTGGTGGAGACAAGGTCCCAGGGCTAATTCCTCTTGACTCCTTTCACTGGAGAAGAGATTCATAGAGTGTTTTTTATTTGGGTGGGAAAGGATTCTTTCCTCCATGCCCTCCCTGCAGACTGATGATGTATAGACCTGTGCTGGAGGTCATGGCAAACAGGACCAGTGACTGAAATACTAATTACTGTGAAAAGCATTCAGAGTAATTTGAGGGAGAGGGGAGGTTCTGAGCCTGTATGAGAGCAGTTGCTTTCTTCTCTGTGTATATTAAAAGGAAGTCTAGCAGGAGCTAAGACAAGTCTTTGAATTGTCACAGAGATAATAACGTGGATGCTGTGCTCTGTTTCCCTTCAGCTGCTGTTCTTATGAGCAGGATTTCACGTCAGACTGGCTTTTGCAAAGTACCTAATAAACGTGGCAGTCTGAGTGGCTGCTCTCTGGAACCAGATTCTCGGGTACCTTTGGCAGCTCTGAAAATGTTATTGTGGTTTCCATTTGGCTTGTTAAAATCTGCCTGTGTGAACTCATCATCCTGGGTTGTTTCCCATATCAGTAGAGCTCTCAGGGAGAAACTTTGGGTTCGCTTTGTGTTACAGGATATTTTTTTTAAGCTTGCTGTCCTGTTCCCTTCTTTACATACTCAAGTTTGGGAGAGTTTATCAGGATATGCTTTTTTTTACAAGACACAGAGACAGAGAGATACTGGTGCTTGTAGTGCAGGAGGTAACTAGAACCTGTTTAGTCTGACTGTTGGGGAGGTGAGGGGAACCCGTCACGTGCTCATGTTTTGCTGTTCTTGTTCCGTACCAAAATAAGTGCATTTCTGGAATCTCAAAGGAAAATCACTTTGGAAAATCATACAATGCAGGAGTTGACGGGCTTTAAAATATTTCAACTTACCTGCTGTGGAGAACTTAAGGTTTCCCACGGTCTGCTGGAAACTTGCTGTTGGAAAAGTGTTCAATGTTGACGCTAATGGGTAAATGTTGCTCTTAATGAGGTTTGGTTTATGACTTTCAGGTTTATTACATCTAGTAATGCTCTTTAGTGGTAAAATCTGTGAATCATAGAAGTATGTTCTAGAAGCAGGGCTTTCACAGCACATCAGTATGTTCCCTCCCTGTTACCTCTGCTTTTTCACTTCATTAAAGACAGCTCATAGAAGGCTGCGCAGACTGCCCGGCGGCTGGACTCCAGCAAAAAATGTACTGAAGCAGCTTTTTGTACCAGATATTAACTGGTGTTTGTGGCTGCTGGAGCCTGTACAAAAGACAGTTACGTTTTCACATCGATTCGTTTAAATGGAGAGCTGAGAGAGGAACAAAATTAAGCAAAATCTTTGAGGTACCTCATTGGATCTATAATAGTCATGCCTTCAAAGATGGTAAATGATGTTGGCGGCATTTAGGTTATTTCCCAGGAGGAGATAGGTAGGTTTGATCCTACTTTGGGACCCTGATTAATTCTTCCAATTGGATCCTGAAAGAAGTTTCATTCTACCAGCCAGATGTCCTGAAAGAAAAGTACCAAAGGGCATTGTTTAACACACCTTTTCTAATACTTTCATGGCACGTCTGAAATCTTGCAGCCTAACAGATCAAAGCAAAGCATTTGGAAATATAAGAATTTCCTTAATATCCTTTGCACTAGACCAGAAAATAGGCTTCATTTTTCTCCTGTTGTTGCACTCCCACATCCCAGTTTTCTTTAACTTCAAAACAGCTTAAAACCACATATAATGAAAAGATGTTCTCTTTGCCTTTGCCATCTGTTTTAAAGGATCAGCAGGACTTTAAGGGACTAAAATTCACTTTTTGATTTTCTTCCTTTGATGGGAATTGGTACAGCTACTTTCTGAAGATTTTATATATCAGTTGAGTTATTGATCTATTTTTATGTAGAATTCATACACCTATTGGGAGGTGCTGAGTTGCTGTGTATAAGACAGGAAAAGGTGACTTAACTTTGCAGAGAGAGTTTTTAGTGGTTTATAAAGAGCCCAAAATTTTTCAATGATACATCTTTATTCTTAAAAACCTGCAGAAAAAACAAACAAACAAAAAAACCCAACAAAAACCAGATGGTATGGTTTCTGGTGGGACTTCTCTTTTCTTTAAGGAGGAAAAGAGGGGGGGTTGACTCTTGTTTGCTTTGGCAGCTGAGTTTTTTCATGCGGTATTTTCTGAGTGACATAATAAAGATAGTATCACATCCATTGGTAGGTGTCATAGAGTGCTGTTGGGTTTTTTTATGTTCTAGAGGCATTTTTATTTAATTCTATTTTTATTACAAGGTTGAATGTTTGCAAACTGAACTTAATTCTAAGCTGCTTATAGTCTTTTATCAATCTTGCACATTGTGAGCTGGTTTGTGCCTTTTGAGCTCTGCAAAATGTATTGGTCAAATTCAGTCTGGCTGAGAAAAAACCACAAACTTATTTGTTATTGGATTTCTTTGGAGCAATCCCTAGTGCAGCTTTCCTAAAACTAATCACTGAATTCCAGGAGGAGTTTTGGAGTGATGCAGTGCAGTGATAGGCTTTGTTAATTTTGATTTGTTGCTGCTTCGCCCGTTGCAGGTGGTAATTTTAGAAAAATAATTTTCAGAATAAAGTTTTATTATTAATAACAATGAACAGACCCTTATTAAACAAGGATGAAAAGACTGCTCTCTTGGCTGTGTCCTGCTGGAGCCTGTACCAGCAGCGGCACCGCAAGAAAGCCCCTCTTCAGCGCTGTGCTCTGCTCTTTGTGTTCCAGGCAGAGGAAAAGGCAGATGCTCTGAATAAGGAACTGCTAATGACCAAACAGAAGCTGATTGATGCCGAAGAAGAAAAGAGGCGCCTAGAAGAAGAATCGGCTCAGGTTAGGGGCATTTCTGTCATTTCCACATTTCTGTACGTTATAGAAATTAAAAATAAAATTAAAGAAGTGACAAGTGTGGGAAGGGCTTTATGTTCAAAGTCATGTTTGTCCCTCTTCTGTACTGTAAAGGACGTCAGCAAAGCAGAATTCTTTGCTTTCCTGCCAGGTGCTTCATAGGGTAGTGAATTTTTAACTTGAAATCACGAAGGCACAGACTGTGCCAGAGATTGCTGCACAGAGGCAGTGTAGGACTTCAGCCGTCGCTGCTTTATTTTAATACTTTCTTCTCTTGGCTAGTCAGTTTTGCCAACAACAATGGCCACCAAAGTCCAGCTTTTCCTTGTCTGCACAGAGCTGAGCTGGACCGTTGTTCCCTGGTGTAGAGGACAGCAGTGAGGACAGGGAGAGGGAGGAAATGCCACCTGGGTATTTTTCAGGCTGTACAAATATATAAACTCTTTTTTTTTTTTTTCCTACAGCTGAAGGAAATGTGTCGTAGGGAACTAGATAAGGCAGAGTCTGAGATCAAAAAGAACAGCTCTATTATTGGTGACTACAAACAGGTACGTACAACTTCATGATGATGTGGGTTGCTATCGAAATGCAGGACTATCTCAGGTATTTTTGGAGATTTCTGGAAATAAGTGTAATCTGTGCCACGCACCTGAGGAGATATTTTAGATATTTTAAATGCAAAGCCTGTGGTTGGGTTTGCCTTTTCTTTTGCTGAGATCCTGATGCTCGGTGGTCAGTTCTGTTTGCCCCCGGGGTAGGTATTTGTAGGTCACAGCCTGACGCTGTTCAAATAGGCTCTTGGATATCAAAGGTTCACCTTGTTCCAAAAATATGTTCTCTCCCAGCTTCCCTTCTGCAGTGAGATGGCAATTGCACTTAGGAAATAAAAAATGATGCCTTTTTCCTTTAAAAGATCTTGCTTTGGAATTCAAGCTCCTGATCATAAGGCATCAAGGGAACAAATTCACTATCTCTTCAGTGGGCCTGTTACCTTCAAAACGTTGGGAAGTCTCTGTCACAGGGGTCTCCAGGAATGAGCTGGTGGTTTTACTGCTCTGGCTGTCTTGCCTGGTTCTTTTCTCCCAAAGGCAGCAGCAGGAGCCATGCTATTTCTAACCCTTTCTGGCTCCTTTAGCAAGGCCAAACTGCTAATAACGTATGTTGAAACTGCTCCTTTTCCTTTGGGCATAGAAAAATATGTAGAAAATGAGAATATGTACAATGAGACAACTTGATACAGCATCCCAATTTTCCTGGCTTTCTCAGAGCCCTCAGACTATCCATGTTAATATTCCTGTAGCACTTACTTGTGCTTTAGCATTCATTTGGGAGGAAATTTACATTTATAAATGGTCTGGTAACATAATTTTTCTTGTCAGATTTGTTCCCAGCTGAGTGAGCGACTGGAAAAGCAACAAACAGCAAATAAAGCTGAAATTGAGAAAATACGGGTAAGAGACCAGATAGATCCACAGTCTACAATGTTTAAATCTCTTAGCAAAATCGTAACAGAAAGCAGACAATTTATTTCGTTACTAAAATGGTGCCTGAAAGAGAGTGCCTTAGTGACAGTTTTGGAAAGAAGATTGTAAGAGGGAGATCTTGGAGAAGACTGAATAACTGTCAGCTCTCTCCTGTGCTGTATTGACAACATACTAACACTGATGCTGGGCAATAATAACTGTTAATTTTTTTGAGGGTTCTTTTATTTCTGGAGGATATTTCCCTGAATTTCGCCATAAAGTAACAGAGCAAGCCCATTATTGTAGCAATCCCATTTCCCAAAACATACAGCAGTGTTTTCCAGAGCCCATAAATCCGGGGGTGGCTGGAGTTCCTGCTCGGCAGTGCATCCCCAAAGGTTCCTGAGTTTGCAAGTCATTAGTGGTCCCTCTCGTGTGGGGCTGCTCTTCCAGAGCAGAGGCAGGAAGAGGCTTTGATCATATCAGCAGCACTTCAATGGGAGCATTCACAATCAGGTGTTTACTTTAGCAAAAAGTGGATGACTGCGAGCACTGCCGGGAGTTCTTCAATAAAGAAGGCCGTGTGAAGGTTGCCAGCTCTGCCAAGGACGGTTCAGACGAGGACACGGACGAGGAGAAGGAAACGCTGAAAAACCAGCTGAGGGAAATGGAGCTTGAACTGGCCCAGACCAAGCTGCAGCTTGTGGAGGCGGAATGTAAAATACAGGTAATGCTTTGGAGGTTCATTTTGTAGGCTGGATGGCATGTCTGCCTTCCTAGAAAAATGTGTGTGCTGTAGAGGGATTGGAGCAGATCCTGTTGGTTGAAACTGTAACCCACTATTTCCTGCTTGGGGTTATTTAACCAAACATTGGGCCTGAAACTTAGTGTGCGCAGACAAAATAATTGAAATTGTACTGAAGTATTTACCAGCTACTACAACTTCCAGACATCTGCCTGGCTGCAGTGCAGTATTTACCGACGGATCTTCTGCAACTTCTTGGAAGGAATCCAAGCTCTGACAAAAGTACTGAATCATGCATTTCTTTATCTCGCAATCAATGTTAAGTGAAGAAGTAATGTGTGACAAATGTTAGACATGTTTCGTAAAACATGACTGGAAAGCACTCCAGGTATTTGAGGTATTTGTGTAGAATATGACAACATTGTTCTTTTATCCTGAAACTGGTGTGTCAGTTCACAGAGACGTAGAAATTATTTTGTAGAAAGTCCACTTCCTGAGGGAATAGCTCCTGCTCGGATGGGAGAGAATTAAAGGGTTTGGATGTACTAAAGAAAGCTGAATGTTTCACAAAGGGCAATGACACATGTCTTGGTTTGCTTTTCAAAGCTTTTTTTTTTCCTTCATCAGCTTGTTGTGCTACTTTTAATTTACCTAAGACTCATTTAACTTCTAAAGCAGCCAGGAGATTGGCAGATGTATTAGAGCCTTCTCAGTTTAACTCATATAACCTTGTGCTGTGGATGCATCACAAATTAATGAAATTACTCTTCCATTCGCAGGATTTGGAGCACCATTTGGGTCTGGCATTGAATGAAGTACAAGCTGCAAAGAAAACATGGTTCAACAGAACAATAAGCTCTATAAAAACAGTGACTGGAGTCCAAGGAAAAGAGACTTGTTGAAAAGCAGTTCTGTCAAACACACCTTCTTAACACAACACCTTTTGTTGCCTTCCTTGGCCAGATGTTTAATTCTGTGACATGAGAGGACCAGAATGTAAATAAAATAGAAACACAGCATGTCAGGATTTCAATAGGTCAGTGATAAAGAGGATGGAAACGCAAGAAGGGTTTTATTGCTAGACATGGGATCTTCATACTACTGATATTTAACAGGTGATGTAGCTAGATTGAAGCTCTTCAGAGAAACACTCCATTCTGCGGTCTGGCTGGAGGCTTTTCACAAACTAGGTACGAGAACTTACCAAACCCTAATTGTTAAGTTTACATATGATAGGTTTTTTTACAGTTATAACCTTTTTTAATATTTTATTTGAAAGGAAAAGTGTCACTAACAGAGTAAAAAAAAAAATTAAAAAAAAAAAGGAAAAAATGAAAAAAAAACACAACAAAAAAGAGACAACTCTAGCAAGAACTACATCAGTGCCAGAAAGCAGTCCCCAGAGGTAGGATATGGAGAGTAGGAGGTGACATGTTTTGCTTTATGAATGGGGATGATTTCAGCATTCCTGTCGAGCAACCCCACTTTGTTTTAGTAGATGCAGCATCCATCTCTCTGTGTTTGGCATTTCTTTCTGTTACTAATCAATTCTATGCAACTCTGGGCTTTTTTGGCATGGGCTGCCAAACAAATTCACAACCTGAGGCTGGGAGACTTGTCTAAGTGCTAGACAAGAATAATCAGAATTCTTGGCAAATTTCCGTTTCACTTCTGTGTCGTATTGTTTGATCCACATATCAACAGCGTTAAAATCCCCAACACCAGGACTTGCTAATAAGTACTAATTATGTGGATGGTCTGACATTTAATTGAGTCTTTTTGTCTGTTTTTTGTCAGAGTTTTTGTTTCGGTTTCGTTTGTTTGTTTTTACCCGGCTGTAGCAGGCCTTCTGTGAAGCTCTGAGAAAGCTTCCAGGATTTAGTTTTGCACATAGGTATGAATGGGACAAAGAAACAATAAACTGAGATATATATGAGGCGAAAATCACTGCGTGAGTGTAGCTGCGAGCATTTATAGCTACCCAACTGGCTTCCCTGGTTACGTGTTCAGAGGTGGTGTAGGTCAATTTTCACGCTCGATGCAGTTGCACTCATAGGTGCTAAACGTGCTTTGGATTTCTTCTTCCTTGGATTGTCTTGAGTTCTCACCAGAAAGCTGTAGAATGGAGTTTTGCACCTTGTAATTTTTTTTTTTAATTTATAATGGTTTGTGTTATGCTGAAGTATCTATTGCATCAGTGGATAAATTTTGTGTGCAGTGTGAGTATAAGCTGGTAACAATAAGAGGCACTGGTTTGTATATAAAGATATTTGGTTTATTTTGTATTTCTACCTTTTTCTTGTTTACTGTACTAATGCTAGCTAATGTACTCTGTAACTACGGAATAGAACATGCTATGTCCAAGCTTTTTTCCTTAACTGCATACATTATCTCTATTGTTTAATACCAAAAAAAAAAAATATACTGTAACTCCATCAATATTAGATGCGTGGACATTGTGGTAGCATAGTTGCAGTGTGTATACTTTATGAATTGAAATATAAACTAGTAAAATTGTATAACTATTTTGTTGTTTCATTTCATTTTAACAGGAAATTAAATATTTTACAATATAACACTATTTCTCTTCTTAAAGTAGAAGCAGCAGCATCTGCAAGCTTCTCTAATACCGAAACTATAGTCATGCCGCAAAGGGCTTTGCTAAAAATGACTGCATATTCTAAGTGTTGCCAACACTGCTTTATATAATAAAATCTAGGGTTTGCTTTGAAAAAAGAAACTGCAGCAGTGACCTTGTGCAGCTCGAGCCTTGTGACTCAGTATTTCTCAAACATGTCCAATTTAGAACATTTTTTTTTTCCCATGGCCCTCCAAATTCTGCTTGGATCTGCAAAAGAAATGTAGACTTATCATCAGCAGTAACAACTTGTGTGGGGTCAAGCATCATTCACGTCATCATCACTAGGATTTTCTAGTCGTAGCTGAATGCAGAGTTTAGCTGGGCGACTGGGCGACTGCACTAATTGGGTCACGGTGCAGCACAGGCTCCCCTGGCCCTGTGTGTTCTGCAGAGATAACAAGGAGTAAAAATGTATTTTTGTCACCAAAATGACTAAAGGTGACTCCGAAAGCAGCCCTGCTCTGGGAGCCTGTTATCACACTGTCACTTTTCTTACCATACTTTTGCTTGAAGAGAATGGCATTATAAGGTTATGCGTAGTCTTTGCTGCTTTGTCTTTCACAGAGGATCCATTGGTAACTCCAGCTCTGCAGTTTGTCAATAATTACAGATTTTGGAAGAAGTGTGAAGGTAAATATGGGAAGGGGGAGCAGGGGGGGAGAAGGAACTCAACCCCAAAACACTTCATCCACTTATCTTCCCCAAAGGGACTGCGAAATAGTGTAGCTTGCTCTTTCCTCCAAAAATGAGGTACTTAAAGGGAGGGCAAAAGTTGGTTTATTGCTCAGATCTCTTCCACTCTCTAAGTAAACTTTAGTTCCATATTGCTTGCGGCATATACTCCCTGTTTTAGTATGGACATATAACACGTATAATAAGAAACTAATTTCTTCACAATGTTTTAGAAGAAACATTTTATAGCCAGTTTCCAGTCACTATGGGTTATTTTAGGTATCTCCCTGAAGGATTTATATGCTAGGAAGCAAATATTACCAGTGTATTTCATATCTGACTCCATGTAAAATATCCACAGCTCATTAACAAAAATGGATCCTGTGCTGAGATGCATGTCTTTTGAAGCGCAATTATATGTGAACCACAAGGAGCCAGGTCATTTTTAAGATAAGGAAGATGAATTTGCAGGTGTTGAAACTGAAGAAGCAAGGTGAAAAAAAAAAAGAGATATTGAGTCAGAGCTGCTACGAGCAGGAGCATTTTACAGATCTGTAAGTGAAAAGGAACTGAGTGAGCGATCATCGTTAATGAGATGGTTAGTGATTTGCTGGTGGTCAATCACCTCTCTGTTCACATACACTATATGGTCAGTTTTGTGCTCTGAACCTCAGATCAGTCCCACTCTGCTGATGCTGGGGTTCAAGTCTCTTGTGCTCCAGGCTCCAACTTACGCTGTCCATGTTTGTGCCACACCATTAAGCCCCTGTCATCTCCTCGTGTGGTAGCTCTGGTGTTACCATCTCCTTTTCATGGCAGAACTTCTCGGCCGCTCAGGGTCTGCTGCTGGAAGTGGATATTCAAGATCTATCAGGAAAGTTTTACCTTTTTAAGCATTGCTGGTAAGCCTGCTTGAATTTATATAACCACCTCCCTGACTTTTTTTAGCTGCCCTTCTTATCCGTGGCAGTGATATAAAGTTCCTGTTATCAAGAGGAGGATTTCGCTCCATCTGTTCAACAGCTTGGCTTGCGTTCATCCAGCCTAACTTTAGACACTTCAGAGGTGCCTCACGTAAGAGCTTAATCCGGGGAGGTTCTTCAGGAGCGGGGACGGTGCCCCGAGGGAGCCGGGAGGCCAATGCCAGCCCCCTAACTAACCCGAAGGTCCTTCTTAAATCAAAGAATAACAAAAACATGGCATCTGTGTGCACAGTGAGGATTGCTTTCTATTTTAAATTTTCCTCTTCCTCCCCCCCCCGCCTTTCGTTTATTATTGTGCAGTATTATTCCTTCTGTATTACCAAAGGCAATCAAGGGTTCTGCAGTCAGAAACCTTCAAAATATTGCTAGAATTTACTGCTGCACAATCATAATGACTTTGAGGAACATGGAGTGGATTTTGCTGCATTTTCTGCATGCTAATGAAATAGGACAAAGTGTAATCCTGTACTGAAGGCTTTTTCTTAAATAATCTGGCCACACAGCTGCAGTCCAGTTTCAGGAATGGCAGGAAAGCATGGATTGTGAGAAAAGCATGATTGCCCCTGTCAAGAAACCATATTTATTCCCTGATGTGGGCGTAACACTGAAAGTCAAGTGTTTTCTCACAACATTTTTAAGTTCTCGCCAAACACCGAGACGAGTGGAACCGAGCTGAAGTGAAGTTTAACATGCAGATGATTGTCTGAGGTCGATTTAGTTGAGGAGGCGCAATGTGGAGCACCCCACATTCTTCAGGCCCCTCTTTGTACAGCCCCTCAGGGCAAACCGCCGCTGGGCGCAGCCACCGCCTCAGGTGCGCTCGAGGCTCCCTCCGCCCTCCTGAGGCGCGGGTGGGCAGAGCCCGCGCGCCCCAGAGCGGTCTCTGATAGGCTGGCGCAGTGATTGGCAGCCGGGGCAGCCCCTGAGAGGCGGCGGCTCGTGGGGCAGTCGTTGGACGACACCTAAGGCGGCCTCTCCCCGGCGCCATCTTGTTTGCTGGAAGCTTCGTGGTAGGTGGGACCCCACGGCACGGTGATGGGCGGTGCGCTGAGGGAAAGGGGCCGTGGAGGAGTGCGGTGGCGACAGGGAAGGCTGCGTCTGCCCAGGTGGGAAGGAGGGGCCGAGTGCGGGCACAGCGGAGGGCGCCCCAGCAGCCCGCCCAGGCCTGCTGAGCCACTGCTGGTCCTGTAACCTTGAGGGGAGAGCACTAGGGTAGGGGAAGGTGGCAGAGATTTAGAAGAAAATGTTAATCACTGTAGATAGATAATGCTGAACTTGGTAGTGTGTTAAGTTATTTGTGGAGATAAGTTAGTTATTTGTGGAGAAAGTGTAAAATTTTCACTTAATCTGCACGGGATTTAAATTGTGGTGTCTTTTTTGCCCTCTGCAGACACCACCATAGGCCCCTCAGGTTGAGGAAGGTGATAAATTCTCTTGCTGTGTAGCATCAGCACCTGCTATTCTGGGGGGTTAATCTTTATGCCAGCCTGTCACAGTCACAGACAGGTTTGTTCCTTTCTCGCGCCAGTTTCGCTGAAAGGTGAAATGAGGCCTCCTGAAAAAGAAAGCTTTGAAATGGAATGTGAGAACTAATAAAGCGTCGTGTGCTTGAACCATTTGATCTATAATGTGATGAGTGGTTGCCTTGTACCGCTCTCCCTATGGAGACCCCGCGCAACAAGAAGCCAATCAAATCAGTAACTGCTGAGCAGGTTCAGGCGGTTCATGGTTTCCTCCTCCCTGTTAGAGGCTCTGCTGAACGTTGGTTGTAGTCTGATGCTGGAAATAGAGAAAGCCTGAATAAGGAAAAAAATTCCATTCCTGTAAATCTTAGAATCACTGAGGTAATGCTTGTATGGATGTGTAAAAGGAAGCTATTTCTGTGCAGTAGCTAATGTGTGTAGAAAAAAAAAATTTATAGCTTACGTGTTTACACATGTAATGCATAATACACACACATAATTGGGTAAAAATTGTTGTAAATAGAAGTTTTCTGATTTCTGTTCCTGAAGTAACAGGATAATTTGATTTATCTGATCTCCCCCTGAGGACTGCAGAAGCAGTTTGCTAACCAATTTTGTGAAATATCTTTTATTTTTAATTGAGTAATTGTATTACAGGGTTTGGCCCAAATTGGCATGTATGAATTTGCTGCAGATGGCACTGTGAAAGCCCTGAACCCTGCGGGACTTCTAAAGAGCAATGTTAAAGAGCAAGGTTCTTTACAGAAATCATCTTTGTTGAATGATCTTTTAATGTTAAATTAAATGTTCCCTATACTTTTCGGGAGCTAAAATCTATTTTAGTAAAATTCAGCAATTAGGTAATTCAAGCAATGAACTAATAAAGACAGAATTTGTCAGAATGCCAAATAGCATTCAGCCAGAGATGCAGATTTCAAGGTAATATTTCTCTTTGTACTCTTATCCTTACTACATGTATTATTGAGTCTGCTTGGCGCATCACATTAATTCTGTGTATGTCAGAGAAGGGGTAAAGAGAGAAAACACTTGCAGGTGCTTTATTGCAGGTGCATTTAAAGTACGAAAAAATTTAAATGTACCATAATTATAAGGTTAGGGCAAAAGTATTTGTAATTGGCTTTAATGACTTGAGTTACAGTTGGAGGTGATGTGACCTTAGTTGTTCGCTTGCTATATCATGATCTTACCTTATGGGCCTTTGGTGTGCAGCTTACCTCTGTACATGACTGTCTCTGGAGATGGTCCCTATTCAGAGTACAGGTTGTTTTATAGAAGTGAGCACGCTGTTGTAGTTATGGTGCTGCAGGGGCTCACCTTCTATGAGAAAATTTACGAATTTTAGGAAGGTTCTCCAGATGGAATCACAGCCACTCTGGACTCCCAGGCTCCAGAAGGTGCAGAAGTGGTGAGACTTGCAGGCTGCCACATACGAGCAGAAGCTCTCATCATGCAGAGTGTACAGTTAGTGTATACCATGAATACATCAAAGCTGTGTGTTTAAACTCCCTGCTGTGAGCATCTGTTAATGCATAGAGTTGTCTGTGCAATCCAGGGTAAAGGGTAGCCTTAGAGCCACATTCATAAATGAATTTTGGGAGGTGACACTAGAATGACTCCTGGTAGGGTTTTCTAATTTGTCTGGCCGGTTTATTCCACCTAGGAAAAAGAAAACTGCTGTGCAGATTTCATTCAATTTCCGTGCCTGAGAAAAGGTAGTAAAATATTTGCTGAGATGAGACTAAGAGCTGTGCTGCTATCAGCGTTTGTGATGCAAGCAAAGGGGTTTTATCAGTTCTTTAAGAATACCGTAGAAAACCATGTGGTTTTGACACAGTTCTTGGCTGACAAGAAAAGAGGGAAGTAACTTAATGTCTTCTGTGCCCTGAAGGCTTATGCTAGTTTAAAGTGGTTTTATGGTAATTTAATACTGGTGCACCAGAGTGAATGGATGGGAAAGAGGAGGAGGATGAAGGCTTGTTGCTTACAGCACAGTGTCTGTCTGAGCTCTCCGCCTACTCAGGGCACAGTAGGACTGCTGCATAATCCCACTGAGAATTACTTGTGTAACAAGATCTCATCTAGCATGGAGGGGAAAGGATAGTGTTTCTATGAGATGACGGCTGTGCATTTCCCTCAGGTGTTTTCTGCATGGTACGGTGAAAAACCCAGCATGCCAGAGGGTTTATGGAAGCCTCTGCCAGACTTGTATGAATTATGGATGAGCTATCTGCTGCTAGCACAGACACGAACAGCAAACTGGAGAGCTCCTGGGTGCCTTCAGTCTCGGCATTACAGTAACAGACTGTTTTTAGAATCCACTAACAACTCATTGGCCTCCTCTGATCTCTTAATGTGTTTAGAAGTTACAGGTGCTGCTCATTTCCGTGGTGGGGACAGAGTGAGGATGCCAGTAATAAGTGGCATGGCTGGGAAGTTCTAAATGTTGTCCAAGTCGTCTTTCATTTATTCTCAATGAGAATTATGTAATGTACTTGAATTTAGTTTATTCATCATTTTTCACCTGTACACTGCTGCGTTTTTCTGATCTGAGTATGTGCTAGTCTGGCCTTAGTGGTGTGTTTGGTTTTTTTTATTTTGTTGTTTATGCAAGGGAGGGTGTTGTCTTTTGCTTCAGCTGTGTAATTTTTAATGTGTTCCAGTATTAAAATAAGCCACTTCATTGTCTCAGACAACCCTGAATAGACCATGTGCCCTTTGTACATAGCAAGCAAGGTGAGAGATTATTTTAAATAGAGTATGAAATATCTTGAGATAGCTGCTCAAACATGCAGACCATTTGCAGAGCAAAATATACCAAACAAAGCATTGGAATAATGAGGAAGGATCTGTGTGACTGTCCTTTCTGTGCAGGTCAGCCAGAGCTGTGAGGGACAGATCCTTTTTTGTAACTGTGGCATTGCAGGAATAGTTTATTGATCTTTGCCTTCCATCTCCAAGTACAAAGCTGTTGTGTAGGAGCAATCCCACCCCTCAGCCCGGCAGGGTGCAGGCAGGGCTCTGCCTTCACTGTTGCCAAGATAAGATGGAATGGCCTGGAACTAGGTCTGCCAGTTGAGGTTGGGGCTTGCAAATGGGCTCTTGGCTTTCTCTGCAAGAGCACCTTTTCTTTTTAGACCACATAGAAATGGAGCCCTCAAAGTCGGTTTGGAGCAGTTTCTTGCAGTTTGGCTTAATTTTCTGGAGATGTAAGCCTTTAATCTTAACCGGCATGAGGAAGATTTAATAGAAGATGGAGAGAGGTGTCATCGCCCTTCCTGCAGTCACTGGGATTTGGTCTCATCTTTGTCTTTCAGGTTTGTTTATTCACAGCCTAAACTGAGGCACTTGCAGATCTCTGCAGTTCCCAAGCTGCAGACACAAAAAATTATGTGACTTCAACACGTAACAGCATCTTTCTCAAAACCACATTGTTCATTAAAGCCAGGATAACTGACCTGTAATTTGCAGCTTAAATCCCTGTTGCTGTCCACATGCTTGCTTCGTGCTTTATGCAAGAATCCTGGTGCCACCACAAGACCTGCAGCGTCAGTAATACAGGAGTTTGTGTGAAATTGCTTTGCAGGGCAGTGTGATTTGATTTACTGAGCAATAGTTTGTTGTCTTGGCCCATTTTAGCCATCCTTCTTCAGCTGTAATCAGCAGTTATCCCTTTGAATAAATGATAACCAGCAGCGGGCTGAGTTTGCCTTCACTGCAAGCAGGAAATCCCATCTTTGGTATGTGTCAGCACCTAAGGGAATGGTACCAGAGGGAAGTGTTACCTGTGCTAGGGTATGTGACCCTTTTTTGAGATCCCAAGGGTATGTGACCCTTTTTTGAGATCACAAGGCTTTTTTAGATGTTTGTGCATGGAGCAAGAAAGGGCCTTTTTGTATTACTGTTACAAGAGTACACACAGGCCTTTTACAGCTTTAGAAATAAATGTGCTGGAACGTATAGTCCAAAGGGAAGATGAATGCAAGGCACTGAAAGGGTTAGGAGCTCCGGTTTCTTTCAGTTGAGTGTACCAAGGATTGGGGTGACAAAAGGGAAGGATAATTTACAGCTTAGCAAATGGGAAATAGAAGGACTCTTTCTAGCTGACTTGCTGGAACTCAACCCTGCAGCAAACAACCAAAGTCAGCATTATGTCGTGAGCAATTAAGTGAGGTGATGCTTGTGTTCTTGCAGAAAGAGGGGTGCTGTTCACAAAGACTTAGTGCTAGCTTAGCAGAGGGGACAGTTCTGGTGAAGAAATAACTCCTCTCTTTTATTGAAGGCTGGCCCTGTAAGGAGAGGTAGTGCTCAAATAAGTGTAAAATGCCAGTAGGGAGTTGTGCAGCAGAGACAAAGATTCCTCTGGTATCAGGGAGACTAAGTGCTTGATGGAAAGAATGACAGAGTGCAATAGCTCTGTGGGATTTTGGTCTGAGGATGAAATTTAGGACAGTACAGCTGGCACACACTGGACAGTTCTATGATCTGCCCTCTTGTATGCTCTTTGTGGAACAATAGGAATTGATCCCATGCTTGTCTTTGCTTTGAGCAACAACTAACTGTTGTCACCCAAGTTTCGGGTCCTGTGGCAAGTAGGGTGTCATGCACATATGTTTACAGAAACCTAAATGCTGAAATGAGCGCTGATTATTTTTGCAAGGAAATCTGGAATCATCAACTATCTGGCAGCCTTGTGGAAGGTCTGCATGAGCCTGGGAAGCACAGATGTCCTTGTTCGAGGTACATTAAGTATCCAAATTTCTTGTGAAAGTAAACCTCTAGTTTCACTCTGCATTAACTGCTTTCCCTTACCATTTTGCAAGTCTCTTAAAATAGACCAGCATCAAAGTAGACCAGAGTGAGGGATGATTTAGTGTTTGCTGTATACAGACTGTAAGTGTGTTTTTGAGTAAATAAGAGCTTTTGAAAGCCCTCAGTGTCCCCAATGCCAGTTACAAAACCTTGCATTTGGGATCTCTTGTTTATTCATGAGAAAAGAGAACTGACATCTAGATAAATTAGGCTGCTGAAATTAAGAGACAGTAGAACATGGAATTTCCATTGTTTGGTATTGCATGTTTATTGTAAAGTGAGACTAGAGCTCATTCCCTGATTTTGTGGGCAGGTTTATAAATGCAGCAGTTCTTTACACATGGAAGTGACAGGCTGGCTTGTTAGTTGCATGGATATCAGTGAATAAATAATTTTTCCTGCTTCCCCTGTAATCAAGTACACTTTTTCAACGTGCTGTTGATTACAGCAAGATAAGCTGGGCATCCTGCTTGTTAATCAGATGATTCTTTCCGCGTGGATCCCTTCAGTGCTGTGCCAGCAAGGGACGGGGCTAGAGATTGGGGAGGGTGTGAGAATGATGAAGGAGCTTTCTGTTGCAGATCTCCCTGCATGCATTCATCTGCAGGTTGACAGTGAAACATTGCAGTACGCTGAGAAAAAGTAGACAGACTTTGCTATTGTTTGTTGGTTTGGAGGGGCGGGGGGGGTAACAGTAATGAGTACAAGGGGCCATAGATCACAGCTTCCCAGTTTTCCCAAACAAGACACTCTGTAACTGCCTGGGCAAGTTCAGGCTAGCTACACCAGGGCAGGAGTACAACTAAGGATGCCAACCTCCTTTATCAATCGAGAATCAGTACTGTATCACTCCTCCCATGCACCACTCCCTCAGCTACCCCTTGTTTCATTCCTGCGAGGCCACAGAATGTCAGCCAGCTCCTGGAGTGGGCCCAGCTTATTTCATTACCTGTCACTGACCAGCAATTGCCAGGGTAGTGCTGAAGATCTGCCAGCCTTCTCAGCACCTCCGAGATGATAATCCTGAGGTAGCTTTCTGAATGACCTCTTAATAAGCTAGCTAACATTAAGCATGCACATAGGTATGGTATTATGCTGATCTGTAGGGTAAAACTGACCTCAGTTTTAGCCAAGCGTTAATGATGTTTTCTTAACTGACTGCGTTCAGTTCTTTATGGATCTTACTTGCTAAATATTTGATGCAGCTCTGAATTTTAAGTGAGGCATGGTTTAGTTGGTTTTGGTACAGTGGTCCCTCAATAGCTCTTATGTGCGGTACTGACTTGCTTGCTGCACAACAGCAGACTCAGCTGGCTGCACACTGTTTTGCTGAGTGCGAAAGTCTCACACCAGCTCTTATTCCAGTTGTCATATATGCTACGCTGTGGGGCTCCACACATCCCATTTTATTAAAAGCAATCTCAACTTTAGTCAGCCCACAACAGTTTTTAATCCTTCCTCAAGGCTGATATCCCTTGAATTTGATTAATGACCTCTGCTGAAATGCTGAATTAAAGACTGGAAAAAACACTTCTAAGAGAAGGTAAAAGCATATGATAAAATGAAGTCTCTGTCTTCCCTTCTAGAGTAAAACTGTGTTCTGTAACTCCAGGCAACTGGACATACTTGTATATTCCAGTACATCTTGCCATGAGTTGCAGCCTCAAGCAAACAACAGCAGCCACACAATTGTCATGGTGTCCTCAACTCCTGCCCTCAATGGCTCTGGACAAGGAAATTGCTTGGATTTGCTTCAGACCTCAGAGGACAAACTGGGACCACAGGAATTTAATGTTTAGGAAATGCAGTGAAATGAGAAGGGCAGGAGAGTAAAAAAGTTTAAGAGAAAACCTTACTTGTTCTTTATATATATATAATTTATCTTTTAAGAAAATAAGACGTCCAATTTTTTTAATTAGCTAAGTACTCGGAAATACTCGGTTTTCATTCTGAAGTAAAATTTGCTTTCCTGGGTAGTCTGATCACAGCCTTCTCTGGGCTTTTCTGTTTCTACTTCCATTGGCTAACCCCCAGTTGTATTTGTGTGCAGCAGCCCTTGCACAATTTCAGTCCTGTATACTCTGTTCGCTGCCATTTTCATGAAGGAATGCATTCTGCTTGTTCCAGAATAAATGTGCTTTATGTTTACATCTCAAAGTCATGATTTTGCTAATAATCATCTCTGATAAAACTGCAGCCTTAGGAAGCGCTGTCTCGCTGTCTGCTCAGCCTGTTACCTGACTGAAGTAGAATGGACTTTTGTGGTTTGGCTTCCCAGGCTTCAGAAAACCCTAAAGTCAGTTTCCTCACTGTAAACAAAAAAACCCAAACCAATCATAAGGCCGTAATTCCTGTTTACAGAGATAAGCCTTTATTGTATGCTATTGGAAGCAAATGGGATATGGTTACGGTTTTATATACAGAGAAGTCTGTAGCATCGGGTTACAGTCAGTGGCAAATGAACCGAGATTACAGTGCAGATCTAAGTGTTGTGTACAGTTAGTAACAGTGGCTGGCGTACAAACCACAACACAGAAGCCAGATGAAGCCAAGTGTACAGGGTACAGCATCACGGGAGGAAGCAACTTAATGTACAAAGAGCATTCCATTTACTTTACATTTGCAGGCTTTTTTGGCTAGTGAGTAGATATAGCTCAATGTAAAATTCAGTGTGCAGTTATTTTTCTTCCCATTCAGCTGCTACCAAATTAAGACAACTCGAATGTTCAGATTACATTTTTAATGCTATAAATAGCTAAGGTTGTTGCCGAATTACTTTATTTGAAGTTGCATTATTTACAGTATAGTCAGGAATAGTTTAATTGTCATTGTTTTCTACAGATTAAAACTTGGGAGAAATCTTAAATTTTTTGAAAGTAGTCTGCAATTAGACCAAAAGGATCTCTTGTACTTCATTTGGAAGTTTAATTCTGGGTAACTTTTTTGGAGAGAGAGATTCATTGGGAAGAAAGATGGAATTGACCACCAAATTACTCATTTGTGGAATTTGTTCATAGTAGTTAAGGTTTAGATAGTTCAAAGGTCATACTTCTTTTTTTTCAATGCCATATCCAATCTTAGTGTAAAAATAAACACTCTGTCCTCTGTGGATAAATAAATCCATCTGTTGGCTGCAGGTCAGACCTCTATGGGTGAAAGAGATTTTAGAAAAATAGATCTTTTCTTTAATGTTTACTATGCTGACCCACAAAGGAAAAGTGAAATTCATTCAAGTCTAGAAACAGAAATACAGTACAAGTGATTTATAGAATTGCATTCCTTCCCTCTACAAACTTGCTGAGCATGAAACACTGCCCCAAAGCACTGCCTCTCTCTTCTCCTTGTCTTGTAGAAGCACGTGTCATTAGAAAAGTCACATTCTACTGCACTGCCACATTTCCTGTCTGCCTTCTAGTGTGCAGACTCTTAGCAGGGCTCCGCCTCCTGAGGATTCTTTGCTTAAGAATTCCTTAGATGGATGGGTGGTGGTAGTTTGGGTTATACAAGGGGAATGTTTTAGCCCAAATTAGCAGCAATTGTTCTAATTGATTTGACTGATGGTGATTTTTTGTAGGGTGGAAACTCAACCACTTAAAAAAACCCCAAAACAACTTATGAGTTGGACTTGGAAAACACCAGCCTTTCCTCAAAATCTCCACTTCCAAGACTGCTTCCCATAGATGTCCTTCTCATGAAGGGGCTGGTACGTTTGGCAGTACAGGTTTCATGCTCAACTTTGTCACTAAGAACTGGACAGGACTTTAAGAAGCATACAGCCCACAGGGACTTGCTCTGCTGTAGTATCTCAGTGCTTTGACAGTCCCCCCACAGCAGTGTTGCTCTCTTAGAAGTGCAAGTGTCCCAGAGTGGCTCTGGGACAGCTGGAGGACGGGTGACATTCTGGAGTGGAAGCAGTAGTTAAGCACCAGTTGCTGGCCCCTGCAGAGGCTTGAGAGAACAGAATTGCTTCGTAGAGAGTTTGTCGACCTAAAAAGCTTAGTCAGTTTGATCAATAAATATTGACTTAGGGTTAGGATCAGAAATAAGACACTGCACTTTGGAACTGGAAGACAGAGTCAACGTTCTCCCTTTTCTGTCCAAAAGCAGACCAGCTTAGAAACATTTGTCCTTAAGGACCTTTGTGATGGCTGATGTATAACTCACTAAGCACATATGAATGTACCTGTCCCTTTTTCAGGGAAGAGGAAATGTATGATTGGACAAAGCTTTGAGGCTTTTTTTCTGTTTGGTTGGTTGTTTTTTTTAAAACATCTGTTCTGTGTCGTGTTGTCCCTGAAGGCATATTTACCCACTCTTAAATAATGCAGCATTGCCCAGAGAATGGCTCTGTAGTTGAATATGCCCTCTGCATTACAGCCTCCGTTTTCTTCCAGTATGAGGATATTCCCATGCAATAGATGGTATTAGAAAACTATACTTGTCTTTATCCTGTTATTTTGAGCAGGGAACCAGTGATACTGCTTTGAAAACACAGGAAAAATTCCATATGGCAAATTAGAATTTTCATAATTAAATTCACACAATTGCTAACTTTTCAAAAGCTGTACTGCTCTGAATGCTGTTCTTCAGCCCACCATTATTCTGCTTGGATCAGTATCACTTTGGGTCTGCTTCTAAACGGTTCTTTGTGGAAATAAGAATACTCTCTCTCCTACGCTAACATTTTACTTTGTTAGTTTAAAGGATGCCCTTACAGACCTACAAGTTTTATTGGGAGTGCAGCAATACATACATTTCCCTATGCATAGATCATTAAATTGTAACGGTGCCAGTAGCAAAGCAAAACCTGCCAAGATGTTCTTTTCCTCTTAATTAAGCTTGATTTATATGTGCCTGTTGACTTAAGATGCATTTAGTGTCCACTGCTGAGATGACACAGTACCCTGAGTAACTTTGTATTGATTATGCTTAAACAAGCTTGTGCTTTTCTAAGAACATAGAAATGAGCACAAAGAAAATAATTAAGTACATCAGGTTGTTTCCATGGAACACTGTTAATCAACTTATTCATAGCAGCTTCGAAATATGAAGTTAAAACTTACCTTCTGCTCTACTCCCTTCAAAACAGATGAGTGCTATAATTAACTCTCCTCTAGCTTAAAAAAAATAGAAGTGGATAGAATGTCAAAATATGCTTTTCTGGCAAGATGAACCTACTTTGTCATAAGTGGTTACACCAATGTTGGTGACCTGAAATATGTACATTATAACATGTAGTTGTGGAAGCAGTATCTGCTTTCCCTTGTTGCAATGATGTTCTGTGTAAAATGAAGTTGTCTGGAATACCGTGGGCATTGTAGAAATAAGTTACTAGTATTCCTTTAGGGGAAATTACTATTATTCCTTTTGCTGCCAAAATTCAGTTGCATGCTATGTGCACTGCCTGGAGCAGTCTTCCTGCTCTGGACAGGGCTCTATCAGGAAATAGAATTTGTGCACTGGATTTTTCCTGTTCATCTTTCTCCTCTGGAAAACCTTCCATGCTGGATTTGTTTACTGAACAGAAAAAAAAATATTAATTGCCTGTAGCAACATCACTAGCAGCTTTTAGCCTGCTGTAAGGATAGCTTAAACCTCCTATCTAATTTCTTATAAACCATTTAAAAAACCAATACCATCTCCCCCTGCTCTTAGTATACTAAGGCTCCTGGTTTACCACAGTAGACATAAACCTCCTGGTTTTACCACAGACTAGGAATGGACTTGGAAAAGGAGGTGCAGCTTTCCCCCCCACTTCCTATCTGCGACGATCGACCTTTAAGACTGGAGAAGGTCATTCTAGCTTCATTTTTGTCTTTTCTCTCTCTCTCTTGCCTCAGTCCATTCTCCCAGGACCAGCTGCATTCGGCCAGCCCATGTTCAGGTGGGAGCTGCACTGCACCTCGGGAACCGCAGAGCAGCGTAAGGCACCCGGCGCTTCGACACCCAGGTAAGAGGCAGGAACGCGCCTTAAGTCTATGTGCTATTTTGGAATTAAAAATTAATTGCAACTTTTACTCATTCCAGCTCCTCTGTATCAATGAATGAAGGACAGCCAATTACATTCAATTAATTGCTTTTAGAATTAGTGTCATTTGTTCTACTAGAGATAACAGTCCAGAGGTTTTCACAAACATGCACTTCTGGCTAGGTAGAAAACATTTTGATGTTTACTTACACAGCATAGAAGAGACTGTACCTTTAATTATCTTATTGCCACAAACCTTCGAAGTTGGAAATCAGATAAATTCAATCTTAATCTGTGGTTACAATTTTTATATGCACTTTAAATTCTTGCGACTCTTGTTCATCAATGGATTATTAATTAAATATGGAAGAGAACTCTCCCACTGAGAAGGCTTTGCAACAGTTTCTGTAGACTAGGCTTGATGGGTTCTTTTAAAGTACACTTAACTACCTGTTGTACAGTATATATCTGACCTTGGATTGTACAGTTAAGGCACCAAATACAAGATACAACAACATCCAAAATGAGATATTTGCTTTAGAATTGAACATCTCCATGTTCCACGTTTGGACATTCAGCTCTTCTTAAACATCAAGGTAAACATGTGGTCTGAACATTTCATGCAGCCACAGGAACTGGAGAAAAAAACCACTGAATTTAAATCTTATACTATGATGAACTCTTCTCTCAGAAAACTCACACAGCTACTGTTAGTAAGGCATTGCATTGCCTCCAGCAGAAAAAGCACCCTTTCTCCTAGAAGACCCCGGACTAGAGGGACAGGCGGATGTGTCCTACTGACGCTTCTGTATTGTCTTACACATCAGTTACAGATGAACAATGGAATCAGTCCCATTTCTATGGGCACAGTGGGGAAAAGGAGGATGTTTCAGGAGCACTAGAATACTGGGACATAAATAGGTATGGATTTTGATGACACAGATACAGCTAAGGAGACATAACTTCTGAGGTCAAGTAATAAAACAACTTTGTGATGACAATTCATGTCAAACGCTTTATTACTAGCTTAAGTGGTTAATGTTCAAAAGAAAGTACAGTTGAAAACTGCTGACACAGTCCATAGGCACTGGACTTCAGTGCAGAGTTTCTCTACTGGATTTCTAAAATGACTATAACAATTTTCACAATAAGGATCAGATTCACAACAAACTAGATGTGCTGAAACAGACGAATGAAACCAATGAGCTGTTAGACAAGCTGTCTCATATACTATAGATAGCAGATGCAACTACAGTATCCCTTTGCATTGCTTGAAATAAGTCAGTAAGGTATCTCATTTTTTCAATAGATTTATTCAGCAGGAAGCCTGAGAGGGTCTTTGTCCTGAATGTTCAAGCTGAGTTCCTGTTTTTTAAGGAAGTACAGCTCCTCAGTGAGTCCAGCAGAGAGCTCATTTTCATTCTTTTGATGCCAGAGAGGAGAGGTCTTAGTCAGTTTCACAACCGAGACCAACAATCTGAACTTCAAATTTACATATCTCATCATGCATCCAAAAGAATCCAGTGCAGCAGTTTTGTGCTGTTTTCCCAGAGCCAGTGGAAATAGTAGCCATTTTTGTAAGCTGCTACTGTGACTTGGAATTCATCTGAACCTGGGACATACTTTTCTCTTGATTAAGTAGGCAACTGTCTACAGGGAATTTAGCTAAAGGCAAGAAGTTCTAATACTGAATGATCCTATCTCAACCTACCAAGCAAGAGAGGCAGAGGGAAACTTGCAATTTTGTCTTAGTAAAGAGTGAAATTCTATATTGTCTGCTTGCTTTTCATTTATATGGTTCTGGAGAGATGTTCAGGATCCCACCTCTAGACTGCGATGATCCGTGGGCTCTCAGCAGCACAGATGCAGAATACAAATGAAGCAAGGGACACTTTCTCTCAGGGCATCGGTGACAGAAAAGACAGGAACTGCCAGGCTCGCTCTCCAAGGACGTTACTGGGACTGGATAAGGGATGGGACGTTGAAGCTGCTCACATTTATTGCTATCTTGGAGTTTTAGAAGAAGTGCCAAGAGACTGATGCCCATAGTTGAACAGCCAACAAACCGGAAAATTTTTTCATAGACCACTTGATAAATCTTCATGCCACTCTTTATTTTCTACTTCCTACTAATATAAGAAACTTGTGGACAGGGAAGTTTTTCTCAATAGTTCAATGAAATGAAAAAGCCTCAATAATTTTACATTGTGCGTTTTCCCCCAATTAAGTTCTTTCAGTGGCTAGAGGGCATAGTCTTTTACTGAGTAAGACACACTTTAAATCTTTTTTCCTACCAGAAGGCAAGCGTTCTCAAAGAAAGAATTCTAGTCTCCCGAGATACCAGAGTGGTTTTCAGAGATCTTTGTAAATGAGTAGAAATAATCCCTTGACACACTAATGTTGAAATATTTGTAGGAAAACTTGTTTCTCTGAAATTCTTCAGAAGCTGATTAAAAGGTTTTAAGAATCTAGAACTTCTGTGTAACAATTCCATAATTTGAGAGAATCAATTATTTACTGGGATGCTAGAAGGTGATCAGAAAACGCAGGGAAGGAGGACAGAATTCCCAGAAGCAAAGGCATTTAACTGCAGTGAGAGTCACGGCAGCAGGGTTTACAGCACATTAAGTGGGAACCATGACAATTGCTGAATCATCTAATTAACTCACATTGGCTACATGACAGCAAATTGGACAGATCAGGAACCACCTACCCGGGCTCTAAATTGCCTTTGTGAGGGTTGGATGGTGCACCGTGTCCAACAGAAATTGCTTGGGCAACAGAGGCCGTGTGTCACACATTCCCTTCATGAGTTTAGGCTGGCCTCCCTCCATGGAAGTGGCACAACGCCCAGGAATAAGGTCACTGTGTTCCAGCTCCTGAACGTGTGTTTAAGGGAGACAGCAAGCACTGGCAGAGAGAGGGCACGATGGCAGGAAGGATCACAGACCATGCTTTCAGCTAGCCAAGCCCTCCAGACCAGTCTGGTTGCCTTAAAACCTTCTCTAGATGGAACATACCTGGAGAAATCTCATATGGCTGGCAAAGTAGGATTGACGTCCTACAAGCATTCCAGCTGCCACTTCTCCATCAGGAGGAAAAATGCTGAGGTATGGTTAGTACACAGTCCTGAAGGGTTCCCAGCTGTAGAGGCTGCTGTTTAAAACCACTGCAGCTGGTGAAATGGAGGTGCCAGCTCCTTGCAGAGCTACTTTTGGAGAGGAGCAACCAGCTAATTTGTATCATGTATATGATACACCGGGTGCTTCTGAAGTCACGTGCTGACAAATTCCTAAAAAATACTAATGTTTAGCTTTCACCTATTTCAAAAGAAAAGAAAACAGCACTTCTACCTCACAGCAAGGTCATACCAATGCTGCTCTTACACCAATGCTACAACTGTGTAAAGTCAACTGGGATTAAGTTCTCTGAAGGGGACGTGGGCCAGAGAGAACTGCTGTCCTGCACGGGCGTGTCAGACACCAGTCAGACAGTGTACCAGGCTGGTTATCCATACATTTCTGCCTCGTGGTCCCCTGAAATCCAAACTGGGGTAAAAAGGGAAAGAAGTACCTGCCTGATTATGGGTACGTATGCAAGAGCAGCTAATGGCAATCAAATGCTGTTGTAACATTGGACCAGGCTGTATTTTATCCCTCCTGTGTTAATAGCCTCACTTCTGCCAGAGTTAACCGAGCACACCACTGGAACTTGCAGTTGTTTTCACAAAGTCACTGGTAATGGCATCCGCCTCCAGTATGGATACCACATTAAACAGGTTGATTCTTTACTGTAAAACTTGGCTTCTTTTAATCCTTTAAGTGCCAGACACCATCTCCCAAAATACACACTGTCATCTGGTTAGCTAAAATTGAGTTCAGGTGGGTAGTGTACAGGCACAGACTCTCCCTGGTACCCTAGTTACACATGTACTAATCAAAAGGAACTTTTTCAGAATTCTTTTCCATGAACCAGAAATGCAAACTACAGCATTTTTGCTTCACTGCAAAGGTACTACAGAATGGGCAACGACACTAGCAGCTGCAGGAAGCATATGGAATGAGGTTTACATATTTGGCCGTTGGGTATATCCAGAAATACAAAGCTCAGTAGCCGTAAAAGAGACCTCTGATCTCACAGAAAAGGCACTTCAGACCATGCTGCTGTGAGGAGGCTTTTAAAAGGAAACCCGCGTGTATTATGCGAACGAAAGGAGTTTCTAGTTCTGCCTTAGCAAAATGGTGCTTATTGCAACATTGACCAAGCAGATGTTACCCAAATTACTGATCAGATAATAGACTGGCGTTTCAGTTAGGTTAAAAACTAATGTTAGAATTTAACTGCTCTCTCAAATGCCAATATATTACACACTTAAGGAGCCTACATCTGTGACCCTTCAGTACATGGGAATGTTTTGTTCAAGTTCCACAGTCAGTGAGACAGGTTCCTAATCAATCTCACATCATCTTATCACTGATTCCACGTGGCTGCAAAAACCAGGATTTAGGAGTCTTAAATACTCGGTGTATTTTGCAGGGCAGGAAATGGTGTCTGTCCTGCTGAGAGGCGGTGCAGGAAAGGGAGAAATTTCAGACACAAGTACTTGCTTTACAAACCAAACCGTATTAGAGAAATTTAGTATCTTTTCAGTGAAAAAGAGAAGATCCAACAAGGTGAGAATTTAAACAACAAAAGAGTGGAATGCTTCAGCTTGTAAAGAGTTAAAAGGGTAATGACAAAAATATGGAAATTCACAGTCAAAGCTGTTCTGATGGAAACTAATACAAATGGATTAAGCTGCCAAGTACAGGCCACAAAGAAACAGATCAAATAAGAGTCAGCAAGTCATTTTATTAATCAGTCCTTGAACTGGACAGTGCTTCTCAGACTGACATCAGTTAAGCCTAGGAAAGGAATACTCGAGAGAAGTTCATTATAATGTACCTCAACATTGCCTTGATACATATAAAATACCGTCTTTGGAAGCAAAGGGAGCAGCCTGCTGCTCCGCAATCAGCACTGCTCAGCCTGACAGGCTGAAAGAAGGAATTGAATTTTAAGTGAGCTTCAGACCAAGCCCCAGGTTTGCACCTTGAAGATAACAGCAGATGAAAACCTGCTCCCCCGAATGGGAAGGACATTCTGGTGGCTCATCAATTGCACCTGCAAATGTAATCAAATGGTTATGTGCTTTCGTGGGCAAGTCACTGGTAACGTTCCTTAAGTTCCTTTCCCCAGGTGCAAATATATAGGCCACTGGCGAGATCAGGTTTCTGCCACCAGTAGCAAAACTGACAATATGGAACAGCTGTTTTTCTGTATCAGCCTATGAATTCTATCCAGACATATCCTGAGTTATGGATAATCTACACATGCAGTTATTTACTGAATTTGATGTTTTCAATATTGAAATGAAATACAGATTATTTTTGCTGTTATATTTTGATGCAAAACAACAAGCTTTGGGCCTGATACATTACTACAGATTCCAAACCAAGTGTTTTCCTGTTTTACATCAGTATAAACTGTGACCAGTCAGGGGTTTTTATGCTTCCATCTCTGAATTGAGACCCTAAAATGCTAACATGACGTCATCAACTCCCTCCATTTTTTTTAATATTTTTTTTTACCATTTTTATATAAAAAAGAGTTGTTTCCAGCAACTTCAAGTACTGCAAGTACTGCAGTTGTGCAGTACTGTACTATGCAACTTTGCATAACGCAAGGTTATATAAAGGCAAATTAAAAAAAAACCCTAGTATTTTAAAACTACACATATCATGTGCACCATATAGGTCATAATCCAAACCCATTTTAATCCAAGTAAAATATTTGTTAAAACATTTACTACAGAACTGAAAAGAATTATTTATGGATGGCTGTATCCTAATTTCTAGCTTTAGAAAACCACAGCTAAGCAAATTATTCATGCAGAGTTAAATCACTGCCTGCCTTCCTCTCCTCCCACTGCTCCCACCAGAGGAAAGCAAGCCTGGCTGCTTCAGGAATTAATTTGGCCTCACGTAATTTGATCTCTGCAGATTTGAACTGTAACGTCTTTCATTCTTCATTTGGAGTTTAGCTTCAATAGTTTAGGGAAATAATTTCTCTCTGTATTAGTTAGATAATATCAAACATTCCCCTTCTCATTTTTATTCCACGTACCTATAACCATGGTACGGCTTCAGCGCAGGCCATGGCCGTGGCTTTGGTACCTGCCCAAGCGCTTTCCACAGGTACGAAAGGAATGCGGTGCCTGACACACAGCAGTATCAATACAGCTTTTTATGCTACACGAGAGAAAAATATTTGAAGGAGAACAGTCTGTTGATAAAACCAAACAATTTCTTAAAAGTATTAAGTCATATTTCTTTTTTAAACTGAAACGGGAGTATTTGAAGTGGCCTTGAAAAATACAAAGTTGGAATTCAGACCTATGTATTACTTGTTTAAACATTTAGTTAAACAAGACATAATAAAAACGTACCATATACAAGATTGTCACAGGTATATGAGATTTTTAGAAAAAAGCAATAAAAATATTCTTTAAGCTGAAAATAAAATCTCTTACCTTTTATATCACGATCTCAGCTTACAGTCACTACATTTCTGCTTATTTTATACAAGTGCATATGGCTATGAAGTTCCGGAGAGAATGAGAATAAAGTGGTATTAACCTGCTGATAACTGCTTAAAAGTCTTAAGCTGCAACATATAGATGTTCCAATACCATTTAAAAAAACATTCACCTTTCAGTTATTGCTGATTCACAATCTCAAGTTATCAACATACAAATATTTAATAACTTAGTAGATTTAGAGCAGCAAAGTTTTTTGAACTAACAAATACTATGTTTTCCTGTCATTTGGTGATGATTTTAAGAGACACAAAAGCAATTCCATTTGGAAGTCAAGTTCAGGCCTACCCTTTTTTGTGCCTCATATTAATGGTGTGGGGAAGAGACAGAGAGAGAGAGAGAGAATATATCATTTAGTTAGATTTTTGGAAAAAATATATATTCTATTTTTTTCTTCTGCCTTTTGCTACATTTCATGTCTGCTGACATGCACAATGGTACAGAGCACTACGGCTTCAAGAGTGACCATTGCAAGTCTTTGTAGCAATTTTTATAGGAAACATGCAAATACAGTTATGGTATTAAAATTCTGAAATATTTAAATAGTGAAAGTACAGGCAGGATTCACTGCTTAAAGCAGGCACTCTGCTTGGTGGTGGTTCTTGGTCTGGTGTTTGGTTTTCACCCCCCCCCAACACACCAGTCTTTCCCTTCTAATGTAAAGAAATAATCACAAGTATATTCACATCTATTGCTATGTACCCAAAGAAAGGACTGTGGCTTGGAGTAAGTATTGCTTTTCATCAAACGGAACAGAGTTCAAGAAGTGAGAAAAACACTTTAAAAAAAAAAAAAAGGAAAAAAGCTCAGATTCCATGTCTGAAGTTGAGAAACCTCAAAACGAGCCACGTTTGTTCTTGCTTTTAAGACATGTACAAAATGCCATTTGGAGCCACACAACCTGATGGTTCTAGAAGTCAGAGAAGAAATCTTGAGGGCCCAAGTGAATAATAAAAGGTGCGATGCTGAGAGGCTGGCAATAGGGACTGTCAATGAAAAAACCACCTACAGTGGGAAAAGAGCAGAGAAGCAAAAACTTCATGTTAATTTCAGAGACTGGCTGAAGCTAAAGCTCCATTTAAATTTCTCTGCTCTTTCAGCTGCAAGTGGAATTTTCATTGTAAAACGGGCACTTTTAATTCTTTGAAGGTATTGAAACATCTAACACTTCCAAGGTTACCACTTTCTAAACAAAGAACTGACAGCTCATTCATATTTTCAGTAAAGCAGAGAAATGTAAAATATGCAGCAAGGGGGCAAGTTTACAATGTGGTTAGTAACTCCCAACAAATGACAAAAAATAAAAAATGACTTCTATAAATCATCTGAAATGACTGCCATCATGTTGGAAAAGAGCATAGCGCCCTCCTTGTTTTAGAAATAGGAACAAGTTCTTTGGCTTGTGAATGTTCATTGTGTACAATTGGTTCAGAGGATATTTTGTTTGAAATTTCACAAAGCTGGGGATTCAAAAAAAGAAAAGAAAAAAAAGAAACTACAAACAGTTGCCAATCAGGGGAACTCCAAAAGATGGGGGGGAGGGGGAAAGTGGGCAGAGGAAAGATTCCTTTAATGAATATTTGATTAACAAAAATGGGCTTTTATCAGCCATGCTTTTTCTGCTCCGTGATGGCTTCCTTTCATCCATAGGCCAGCAAAAGTATCGGTGATTTATGAGCACCACTCAATTTGACTGCAGCCCCGGGACCCTGCTCTTCATTTCAACTACCGCATGGATGACACCAGCAGGCTCCCCACTAGTTATCAATAGATCTACTTTTTTTTATTAAAGTACCACCAACACCAAACAAAAGCGAGAGCTACTGCAGAAGAAAAACCATTGAAGATATAAAAACATTCCTAAGCACAAATACTTCGCTTAAGAGTAACAGCTGCAGTTAATTCCAAGAAAAGCAGCTTGTCACATAAGCCACCCCTTAAGAAGCTTTTCTAATATTTCTTTCCCTGGAACGGGGGGCGTAGGGGAGGAGGAACATTACATGCTTTAAGCACCGTCCGTACACCCTCTCCGTATACAAAGCTCCAGCCACAGCAGCAGGGGCTGGTGGAGAACAGAGTGTATCGAGGAAATCTTTAAAAAAAGAGCATGAACTAAAGCAAACCTACTGAAAAGCAACGGGTGAGGCCTGAGCAGTGCAACCAACAACGCTGCTGATTTTGTAGGGTGATACCTTAATAAAGACTGCTCCAGTCCCTCCGCAGAGCCCACAGCAGTTTGTCTGCAGGAGGCTCCAGTGCGCAGAGGGGGCCGGGAGCTGGGCAGGGGCACGCACTCCCCAGGGCAACGGGGATTCTCTTAGAGAAGTACTGGCCTATGGCTGAAGTGTGTCACTTGTCACAGCAGCACTCAACAAGAACTGGGACAATTAAATAGCAAGTTTTCATGGGGACCTTGTTGCTGCTTTAGATTCTTATAAATGTAAGGGGGAAAAGGAGAACCCTTTGGTTTAATACAAGATTGACAACTAAAATGCTTTCTGTAGAAATGGTGGATGGAAAAATCAAAGCTGGGCAGACAATCTTAAAAGTGAAGAAGGCCACAAGAACAAGTGCAATTTATTTTTTTCTTTTTTGTTTTTTTTTTGTTTGGTTGGTTTTTTGTAAAAACAGAAAAGAAAGGAAAACATGCAGCTTTTGTGCTCTAAAGAACCTGATTGTAACATTATTGGCGTCCTTTCTCTGGGCAATACAGACTTAACTGTGTATCCCTGGAATTGCGTAAGGAGAGTGCTTCTGTGGGAACTTCTTGTTTAATATTTGTTTCACAGAATGTAACCTAATACAGAGAGACAGTCTGAGATTAATTCCCTTTGTTTTGTTTGTTTTTCAGTATTTTGTGTAGAAGTGAAAAGCCTTCTTGGATAATTAAGACTGTGTCTAAAATCACAGTTACAGTATGCTGATCCTAAAGATTATAAGGAAACTCAGGTACTGATCCTTAACTATAAAAAATAAGATAAAACAATATATTAACCCATATTTTACTAAGTTTATTACACACCATAATATTTACAAAGTTAAACATTAACTGTAAAGTTTCTGTTGTGTGGGTTGTTTTTTTTTTAATTTTTAAATTTCTATTTTTTAAAGAACTATGCCCTGCATTTAATAACCCTACAACAAGTACAGGTCGTTAACTGAATCTGTGTGACTGCATTAGGAAACAGGCAGTACTCTGTGTTACAACAAAACAGTTTATTTGTGATCAGTGTTTTATATTCTATACATCCTTCACAAATTTAATTTTACATAATCGGATACTTCATTTAAAACGTAAGATTTAAGCTTCTAGTTCTTCCCTATAACAGAAGGCTGGTATAAGTTATTTGAAAATGAGGTAACATTTCACAGAACATTTTTTTCAAGTTTTAGAGAACTAAATTTGCATTTTGTTAAAATCAAAAAGTAGGAAAAAGATGTTTCTTTACAAATGACTTTGCTCAAGTATGTGTTCAAAGAAAACAGGATAAAAAGGCTTTTTTTTCTTCTAACATTCTGTACTGTACTGTGTTGTTCAATCAATAGGAATTAGCTTCTGCCATTTGCTAAAAGAATGAGTAGTGGGGAACAGGATAAGTTGGGAATTTCATAACTGGTAACAGAACCATTCTCTTGGGTAAACCTACAGAGAGAAGAAAGGGAGAGGACTCCAAATAAGTTCAGTGATCCAAGAAAGTCAGTAAGAGCTTACAGTAGTGTTCTCATTAACCTTTTCCAGATCAGTCAGTCCATGGGATTTTAGGGTGCAGAGTCCCACAAACAGTAACACTTCCACACTGTGCACTATTGCAAACAGCTATCTTCAAGTTTCCTTTTATTTTTGTCCTGTTTCGTAAAATTAAATTCAAAAGCAGAGTGTGTATTTGGACTTAAGCTCCACTTCGTAATCTTTATGATAATTAATCTCTGCTATCTCATTCTATGTTCTGAATTAATTTCACAGGCCAGTTACAACTGCAGATACTCCAGACCAGCACCGTTGTGTGTGAAGGAGAGCTCACAGGGAAACTGGTCAGCAGTTCTGATAAGCATCCAGGTAGGTCAGCCAAAAATCCAGCACCTACAGTAAATTCTGCATTTCCTCTCCTGTATTGAAGTGGCAAATCTGGAAAGATTAATATCTGCCTGATTTCATGATTATTATTATAGAGTTCTTGTGGCCTCACAAACTTCTGCACAATTAAATGTTTGTTTGTTTTTTTAATCTTGCCTATTTAAATTCTAGTATTTAACCTATGTATCCATTTAGAAATCACAAAGCAGCAACAGCAGGTATTCCAGAGCACCAGATGATCAAAGTGAAGTTTCCCAACATGCAACAGCTTACAAAGGCAAAGAGACATGTTTACCTTACAGCCAAAAAGCATTATCCCAGTACTTTGCATCACAATCATAAGACATTAAAAACAGAAACTCTTTATGTGAAAAATGGGGGCATTCAATTCCACAATGCTTTGAAGTCAGTGATATGTCACATATACACAGCTCCGTAATTAAAATCCAGCTCCCAAAATAGGCATCATGTGAAAAAACACAGAAGGAATGAATGAAAAAGGCAAGAAAAGCTGCAAGGAAAGTTAGTAACAATTGTATTCTTTTCTTCAGCAGGGAAAGGATTCCTCCTGTGTCACTGTGTGTCACTGCCTGTACAGGGACACGCGTGCAGAGACCACTCATCCCAGTTACAGCCCCTGACTATTGCTGGGAAAGAACCAAAGGGGTTTTTTAAAAATTCATATGATGAAGTAAGCCCTAAACTAAATTTCCTTTCATTTTTCTGTGAGAAAACATGTAGCTATTCCTTGTGTAATGGAACACAAGAGCCAAGCCAGAGGACACTCAGTGGGACAGCGGTGCTGGCAGCTGCTGCTGCACAGCCGGGGAGGTTTTGCTGCAGCTCCAAAGGGGGGGTTCCACGCCCTGGGCCCAGTCCCTTCCCACTGCAGCAGTACAGGGTAGGACCAACTAATGGCTCTTAGTCGAGCAAAGCAAATGTTTTCAGTAAAGCAGCCACACTTGTCACTGTTTATACCTCATTCTTCTACAAGGAAGTAATGAAATCAACATTTCAAAATATTTTAAACTTTTATAATGCTATCAGGGGAGTCGGTACTGCCCAAGCTATACAAATTTGGGAGGAATGAGTATTACAAATGCTACAAAAGCTAAAAAATTAATAGCAAATTGCAGATTTAGTTTCCCAATGAAAAACTGCAGGCCCTGAATGTGCTCAACTTGTCGTTCGAGTAGCAGGCTGTCACCCAGTCCCTGGGCAGGAGGGCCCAGTTCTGGCGGGCTCGCTCTCTGTGTGCCGGGACATATCACTGACTCCAAAGGGCTTTGCTCCCATTGCCACATAAACCTCATTCAAAGTAACCAAAAGGGCCGGTTAGAGGTGTGCATTGTTAGTCTGCGTCAAGCCAGTGGGTGGGGAGAAGCTGAGTTAAGGAGAAGCCTTCCATCATAGCTCCCTGATTATTAGTTTATTTTACGGTCTTCATGAACCCAGTGCTTTGCCAGCCTAATACCGCTATGGTTCTTGGTCACTGTGTCCTCCCTTCCTTGCAATCTGATTGCTAAAGGTATAAGCTACATAGAAACCATTCTGCTCGTCCAGTCAGCACTGGTTTAGCCTGCTGGGGGGGCGGGGAGGGGGTGTCTGTGCACACAGACTTCATAGAGTCGGCAGCATGAAGGGAGCTTTGTCCACAAGCCACTTACACTTGGGACAGACATTTCGCCAATGTTACTGTAATGCTATTTAGATAAATATTGGTCAGAGGTGCTGAAATAGGCCCTTCGGTAGTCTTTGAATGGAGCACAGATTGGCTGTAAAAAGTAAGAAAACTACTTCAATTGAGTTTCAGTATGAAAGGGAACAGGCAATTAGAACAAGCAGTCCTTCCACAGATCAGGCAAAGCATAGGCAAAAAAGCTACTCCAACCAAAAAAGAACCACAAGGTTATGGCATAGAAGTGTTGTAGTTGTCATGGTTTAAGAACTTTAATCTCTTTGAATTTCTCCTTGGACTGCCACATTTGGACTGCCACAACAGTTTCTGTATCATTTCTAATTTGTTAATTATTGGGCTATACATACCGTAAGCTGGCGCAGCTGCGCTGTACCCGTACGGTGCTCCATACCCTGCCAGACAAACACATAAGGGATGGGGGTTATTTCCAACAGTATCTGAAGGCAGACAGTGCACACCTACACACAGGGAGGGACCCGTGCTGGTACATGAAGCAGGACCACAGAAAAAACAAACTCATGCTAATACATACAAATATTACTGAAAACAATAAAATCCTTCCACATGGTGGCTTGAAGAACATGCTACCCAATGATTTTCGTAAGCCTCAGCATCAAAGAGTTAAATTCCCTATTTCATTTCCTTAGCAGTTTCTTTCAGCTGAAGCCCTCAAGTCTGTACTGTCAGGGCACGGAGTTGGCATAATCCAGTCAGACATCCCATACTCGCTTGTGTGCTTCCTAAAATACAAATACAGGCTAATGTGGAGAACACTCATTTTCCTCTGCTTCCATTAGAAAAAGGGGAATGCCAAACGCCTGCAGCAGATACCACATCAACATCAGTAATGCTCCTGTGAGTTGTGCTTCCTCTGCCATTTCTAACAGACGAGACAGTTTCACAAGGACATCCAAACCCCCAGAGCCAAACCCCGAGCAGCGTCTTTTCCTCCAGCACCAAGCGTGACTCGGGAGGGAGGCAGACGGCAGCAGTGCTGACGCCAGGCTCAGGCAGTGCATCTCACTGGGACATGAAGCCTTTACAGGGGTTTTTTCTGGTGGGATCACTTGTATCCATCACAAAAAGCAAGAGATTTCCGAGAAGGATAGGGGATGAAGAGAAATAATCTGTGAAGGCCAAGGCCAATAAAAGCTTAACAACTACAGCAACTGGGAAATGGAACCTATTTCTGGAGTAATTCCATGCTGGCAAGAAGCATGCCCCTGGCAGGTTAAAGTGTCTCATAAATGACTCCTTAGTCAGAAAGACAGTTCCAAAAACAATGTTAACAGCCATTAAAAATGAATTACTGGTTTTTAATATTTATAATTACATCAACATACAGGAACAATGAAGAGGACGTGCTGTCAGCTGTGCCAGGAAGCAAGTCAACCAACCACCAGGGCTGTGCTGCCAGCGTGTGTGAACTGCTGAAGGCTGCAATTAGAGCTCATGCTGTAATCTGAAAACCTAAGCATGAGGAATAAAAGTTTTATTTTTTGGAAGCTATTGGATTTGCTTTGACTAAGGAATCCCCAGCATCTCTTTCTTACAAACTGATTCTTATTCCAAGAAAAAACAATGTCTAGATTCCCTTCACGTGTCACCTGCAAGCTTCAGACATGTCGTAGAGTCCCAAACAATGCACTTCAAGAAAGGGGAATGAGAAAGTGAAAGTTTTGTTACAATTTTCTTGCAGCCAGAGTATGAATGGAAATTCTTTCTGGTTTTTTTTTTTTTTTTGCTACCACAGAAGCTAATAATGGATGCTGTGCTCACACACACAATTCACGTGGAAGGTTTCTGGAAGCACAGTGACTCCTAAGCTGCCAACTTTATCTCCACAAGGGTTTCCTGGGAAAGCCACTCCAAATGCTAACGGGCACATGATCCAGGAGGTTCTTAGCTAGGAAGAGAGTTTTGGGAATTGTGCCATGGTAGTGAGCTATGAAGATGACATGTAATAAAATAATAAAGCCAGGAAAGCCATTATGTCCATAGCTGTGTGCTCTGTGCACTCCAGGCTTCAAGATGTACACTCATCAAGGGCAGGCACGGCCAGTTTTTCAGCTCTTTGATTTATTTAAAGCCCTGTGAATTCTCTCTTCTGCTTCATCTCAGATCATTAAAGCTGAAGAAACCACTTGCACAGGTGACTGACAGACATGCAAAAGAACACCTGAGCTTAAACTTAAACTCTGAGTGTCATGCTTTACCTGGTGTTATGTATCCAGTAGCAGCAGCTGCCCCAACAAACGCCCCTCGTGTTAAAGCGCCTCGTCCTCTGCCTCGCACAGCCTGGACTGCTGCAGAAACAGCTGTATTGACCACCCCTTTAGTCTGCCCAGAGCAATAGAAAAAATAGCAAGTCAGAAAGTGACAACACAGGGCTGCTTTAACCTAACTTTACTAGAATGTCACCTTCCCTTTCCTATCGTTGCCCCCTACAAGCAGAAGAGCGGCAAGGAGTTACAGAAGCTGCTGTTGCTCCCTGCTTCAGAGCCCAGCTTCGCTCTGCTAGATGCCCCTGCTGCCCCCAAAACAGTAAAATCCAGGTATTTCAAAGACAAGTTTGACAGTTATTGCCACTGTTTAACTGCTGCAAAAAGAACGCATGAACAACAATAAAGAAGGAAAAATCAGAATTTAGGAATTGCCTGAGTCAGAGGTCATTTTCATGTCTTAACTGCATATAGAACATTACTCTGTGCAGTAGGGTTTTTCTCAGTTTCTAGACTTTCAGGACTCCTAACAAAGGTCTCAGTGCAATGGAGAGGACTTAGTTACAGAACAAAACAAACGGGGAAAAAAAAAAAAAAAAAGAGTTGACATCTTTTGTAAGTGTATGTTATGATACATTCTGCTCCAGTGTGAAAAGACAAGAAAATCCTAATTCTGACGTATTTGCACAAGGGACACAAACTGTAATCCTCAGGATTTAGTTCAGCCCTCTGGAGGAAGAACACTGTTTAGTTTCTGTTCTGTTCAACCTCAATTTTAATAGATATAACAGATCATTGTGGTTGTTAAACGTAATGGACAAGACTGAGCTTTTTGTTATATGACTCTTCCTCACCAAAATGGCTCATCTGAAAAATTGAAAAAGTGAAAAAAAAGGTGCAAAAATGTCAGTTTACTCCAGAATCTAGAAGAGTTAAGGCTTTACCTGGCTATGACTCGTCCCCTAAGTCTGCCCAGAGCTGTGATAACAGAGTGGTCCAAAAAGCAAATAACAATTCTTACCTGAGGAAGAATCTTCTTTTTCTTGTTGTTTGCTGCATTAGGCCCAGAGAACAGTTTCTCAAGTGCTGCTAATGCAGCGCTTGCTTTTGCTACTTTCTTATTTGGGCCTGCACCTCTGAACTTCTGCCCGTCTACTTCTACCTGGAAATTGAGACATGAGGTTATGCCTGGTACTCATCCTTGGGAAGACCACGAAGAGGAGAAATCAAATGATTATACTCTGCTGAAGTCATTCCAGACACCCCTGACAGGCTGGCAATAGGAGATTCAAATCAGGTCACTGACGTGGGGTTACCACGTACGTTTGCAAAATTTGCAAATCAGGTATTTTTGTCAAGCTGCAGATACTCAATTTCCTTCCTCCTCCTCATTTCAAGACATGATGTAGTTTGGAGCTGTCAGAATCCAGTTTTAATTCTCCTTGTGTTTTCCTAAAGCATCAAATACATCCCTTTCCCCAGTATAATCATCACAGCAGCAATACGAGGTGCAAAAACCTGGAAATACCACCACCACAGATGTGTGTTGCAAAAATCAAAATGCACGAAATCTGAACTGTAGCAGCAAACACCACCCAGGTGTGAAGCAGAGTAAGTAAAACCCCCACCAACTCCATACCTGCCTCACTCACCTCCATCACAAAGCGCTTGTCGTGGCTCCCTCCCGTCTCGGAGATGAGCTCGTACTTCAGACCTCGTCTCTTTTCATTGAGCTCCATCACCGGGTTTTTGCCACTTGCTGTGAGTATGGGACCCTGAGTTCTTACCTAGAGAGACATTTATGGTGTGACTTCACAATGGTCTGTCAGTACAGCCCCCAGGGAGCTCACCCCAGAGCTATCAGGCAGCTGCCCCAACCATAAGACCATACATAAGCTACGAGACAACACCTCTCTCAAAGGGTTTATGGTCTTCTGAGGACAAGATGGGCACCCCACCTTAAACTTGAGGAAAGGAGCGACAATGATCAGTTATTTGCTGCACAAAGTCTATGGCAGATCTGAGACTGAAAACCATCTCTTTGTTCCTCATCCACCACCCATGTACACTAGACCACCATCCTCTTTTGGGAGAAGAGAAAAAAAAAACACAAAACCCAAATGCCCAAAGCCCACACCTCTCCATCACTTGTACTTTTTAATGCAATACTCACCTCTAGGGTAGCGGAGGTGTCAGCTGTGGAATTTCCAGTATTATTGCTTGAGATTGAAGATATTGTTTCATTTTTACCTTCAGTATCTGATTTTTCATCAGAACTCATACACTCCACATCTGCATCAAAACCAGTTGGATACCCCATCGCTTGCAAAACCTACAACAAAGCCACATGAACTGAACTGTAAAATGGGTAACAGTACAGAAACGAATACAAAGCTGATCACAACAAAAGAATGTCCACTGTACACTTAAGGCAGGTTGCTTAGAAATAAGTTTTCTCCTGTGTTGAAATGGAGAAAAACACAATAGCAATGGGGAAAACAGTCCCAGATTTCCAGAAGTGGAATCAACACAAACAGAATTTTAGTCTGAAAGACAGCAATTACTCATGAGCATCATCCATCATCTGGAGAATTCCTTGTGCAATAATAGATCAAGATTCAGAATCGCACCCACTGTGTGACACCGTGTAACAGCACGGTAAGAAGGTTGTTGTGCACACCATTCCCTCCCCCGTGGATATGGACAGATCGAGAGATCGAGCGTGAGGCAAACAAGACAAACAGTCTTGTGAGAATCAAAGCATTGTTCTCCAAGATGGCATTTCTGGAATTTCCTAAGAAACCACAGGCAACAGGCAGTGGGTGCCTAAGCAGTACCCGAAAGGTAGCCCTGAAGCTGGAGGGCTGGTCCCACCGTCCCCACCAGAGGGTAGGTGCTTCCAGAGCTTCAGGGAGCAAGTCTCTGAACCAAGAGGTGAGGTGAAGGAACGCCCAGGGAGCAGAGAACAGTCTGTCTGTCTGCAGTGAGCCTGCCTGCTAACGAACCACACCACAGCCCCCAGCCCTTCTCCAGGCTCTTACAACCAGCAGCTCTACAGCAAAGGACATTTTACTGATTAAGGTGTTCATCAGTTCCTTCAAAAACATCCTTCCCTAGCAAGGAAGGCCCACCTCTCCTTTAACCAGCCTAGCTCTACAGGGCTACCAGACAGGCCCAGAAGAATCTGAAAAGGAACCTGAAGCTCCCCTGAAAATTTAGTCCCAAGAACAAAGTTTGCAAAAATCAGTATGTTCCAACACTGAACTGAGAACTCAGCTCCTCTACAATCGTGGTCCATTTGGCTCCATTTTCAGAGCTTCTAGATTTTAAAATGTCAGATCCAGAAACTGAAATGGGCATATTATTCCCTTTTATAAGTGCAGAAAAGCAGGGCCCAGATCTGCTTAGGAAAAGAAAGGAAAAAAAAAGAGGGGGAAAAAAAGAAAAGCTAGTGTCTACCACACCACCCCTTTCCTCTTGGCTGGAATCAGGGATGTTTTGGCCCAGGATTTGTGTGTGCGTAAATTTAGAGAAAACAGAGCTGGGGAGGCGCCAGCACAGATCTGGCCGATGCAGAGGGGTCCAAGGGCAGAGAAGTCACAGTTTTTCAGGGCAAGTTTTGTTTTTGTTTTTTTTTTTTAAACAACTGCAGAGATAGAGGTAAAATAAAAGAATGAGGCAGAAGGTTTGGAAGGACACACATGCAGAGAGCTACTTTTCCTGGAGGAACAGCACATTCCCAGATACTTCTGGACACTTTGAACTTGAAAGGGCATGGGACAATGGGATTTTCAAAACCGAAATCAAAGGAAAGCAGAAAGTTGCCAGATGAAGCTTCTAAAAAGGAAATTCTTGTTCAAAACAAAGTGAAGCAGAGAATGACAGATGGGCCTGTTCCTATCACAAGCGCAGTTCTATTAAAAGAGGTTCTCTTTTACATGAATTGTCTGTAGGAAACTTTCATTTCTTCCCAGAAACCCAGCAGGCTGGGTTCTGCTTTCGCAGTCCGAACCGTCCCCATGCGATGCAAGGACGTTCACGGGGGATGTTCAGTCTATCACTGCTTTACAGAACGGGGCTCTGTAGAGCACACACAAAGCCAGCAGCAGCGGGAGGCAGCTGCCCAGTACCTGAATGATACTAATCCCTTACTGAAAAACAGACTGAGAGCAATCATTTATGTACCTTGCACATCCCAGTGCGCAAAGATACTCTTCAGACACTGAAGGTGGGAAACAACTCTGTTTCCAGAAGCTCACAACCCAGGAATGGACACAGCGAAGGAAGGGGAGAAAGAGGGAGCCACCAACATGCTGTTTTCAAACCAAAAGGAGGAAGGAGTAGACCAGAACTGAACCCCTCCAGTCCAGAACTTAAGCACCACATTCAATCCATTGGCACTGGAGCTGACCTGCAGAGCCCTGGGAAGTTCCCCCTCCCCTCCACTAGTGTAAAACCGGGGGTGCTCTCTGAACCATGCCCAGCAGTGGCTCGAGTCTGTAGGAAAATCAGCTTCATCCAGATTTTTTTTTTTAAATTTGAGTTTGCATATTACTAGTTCTAACCATATTTCATACTCTGTGTTCCAAGATCTGGGGTTAGCAATTACTTCAGGCTGCCTTACCTTCACTGCCACATGGAGCTTGGCTGTTTTCTTAGAAGGTCCTGATGCTTCATATGTCGTACCATCAACATCTACAGACATTGTGAAGACTGGGGCATGGACTGGACCAGACTGTGACAGCAGCTTATACTGAAGCCCTGGCCTGATTTGGTTCAGCCTCATCAGAGCATTCATGAGATCTATTGCTTTACTATCTAGTACTAGTACAAGATAGTAGAAAGGGGGTAGGGAAGGAGGGGGGAAAAAAAGAAAAAAAAAAAAGAGGGGAGATGAACAAAACAAGATGAACAGAAAAATGAAACAGTTTGCATTTCAGTGCCTTCTGTCTGTACAAAGGAGCAAAACAACCCCTCAGCCTCTCAGGGGTCAAGGAGAGCCCTCACGCTGTTAAGTCTTTAATAAGCCACTCTGCTTTTGGGTAACAACTATAATTACCCACTTTTTAATATTGTTAACTCTTTTGCAACTTGCTATATGCTTTCTGGCTGCTATAAAGGGATTAACAAGTTCGATAGATAGTGAGGAACCAGATCCAGAACTGGCACCCAAGTAGCACAATGAAAACAACAGCCTCAGAACTGACTGGATCCCAGCAGTGCTGAGAGACAACCAGTCTCTGTGCATTTGCAATGTCTATGTTTTGTAGATTAAGCATTTTACTTTTCTTGTGGGAGGCCTTGAGAGACCAACAACTAGCTCTAGAAGAGAAAAATGCCAAAAGGCAAATCTTCACACAGCAAAGTGACTGCACTATTTTGAAAAAGAAATAAACCCACATTACAGGGAGATTATCAATAAAATACCTCAGCTGCTTGGGCAACTTAAATTTTACTGTAACTTGATGGATAATCTGATTTTAAAATGCAAATCATTCAGTTAGTAAAACATGTCAGGGGAAGTTCAGATGCACAATAAGAGATGTGTTTGACATTCCAAATGTGGGGTGATAGAGACAACATTTTTTTGTTCCAAAGACGTTTTCACATGCTATTCCACACCAACACAGAGCAGCTTTGAAACCAGCTCCCACCGCATAACAGAGCTTTGAAAAGAGCCAGAAGTGATGCACTTACTTTTTCTCAGATTACGCTTCATCTTTTTATTTGGATCTTTATCATCCCCGACACTGTCTTCAAATGGTCTCTTAAGAGCAGATGAGCCTGTACCTAGGGTATAAATTTCCTTGTAATATGGATATGCTATTAGAAAAACAAAATTCCATAGCAGGGGTCTGATTAGTCCCATATTGTTCTTTGTGTGTTTATAATGAAAAGAACTCAGCCGTCAGTCACAGGTCTCTTACTGCTCCACATGAGCCAATACTGGCTTGTCCCTCCCCGTACCACCCCACACACGTCTGCTCCCAGTATGGTGGGTGATAGAAGTACTGGAATTCTGCAGTGTTGGTTTTTACAGTTAGTCTAATAGTATTGTTTTTACAAGAAATATACATGGAAATTTATTTTTGTTAGATGTATATTTTTTCTAGGAAGAATTCTTGAGTAATTCTTATTATAGACACTCATTAGGTGCCTTTTGACCAGTCTACAGTCTCTCCTTCCCCAGCTTAACAATCATAAACACTACTTTTACTCTTCAGACCCCAAAGGACTCTGTGCTTAAAGGAAACCATCAGCTATATATATTCCAGCTGTACTGCTGCTCAGCTCTGTTCTAGAGAACAGAACTTCCACATTTTCTCCCAACAATGAAGTATTTTTTTAAAAAAACACATTTAACACAAACCCCAGCCTTCACCTTGCATTCACAGCATAACTCAGGAATTTCACCCATTCTAAATTAACCCTGTTTACTGCCCAATCAGTGATTTTTTGAGCAACCAATACCTACCTTCTTTGTCACTTACTGACCAGGAGTATTTCTGAAATGACTTATTTGATGGGAGGGGATCCATTTCCAAAACCTTATAGATCTGACCAAAGGCTGATAATCTGAGGGCATGCTGCAAGGTGACAGCAGAAACGGGAGTTACATCTCAGCACTGCTTTACCACGGCTCTCCAAAGTTTCTAAATACGTTTGTAGACACAAAAGCACTTACATGAGAAGACAGCTCCTACAGCTATCTTCTATCACAGCTATAGAAAACGCGTATGTCTACAAATTTCAATTAATTTCTGTAATACAAAGTGCAGGGCACTTAGACACGGAGCCTGCCCGAGGGCACCATGCCGTAAGCTGGGGTGCACGTGGCACACAGACATCAGACTGCACTTTCTAAGGATTAGATTTCATACGTTTAACTCTTGCACCCAGGAGCTATTGTTAAATCTTTCCAGGGTAGTGCACCGGAAGAACTATCAGGATTGCTGTTACAATAAGCTATCCTAGCAGAGAATAAATTGTATTAATGAGCCGTACTCTGCACTGTTACAGTATCTGGCTCCTCAGAAGTAGGAGTTTTCTACCTGAGCACTGTGCGTAATGGCTTCTTTTTGCTGAACTGTCATATAAGACAAAGCGTCTGTTGGCTCCCGCTCGCAGGGGTCGTGCAGACCAGGGCCTCCTGGCAGGGAAAGAGGCAAAGTGGATTATTGAGAGTAAACGTGAAGTGATATGAAACTGGGGACTGACGGCGCTTGCGAAGGGAGGCTCAGCCTTCGGCCCAGCGGGAGCGGATGGGATGCAGACACCGTACAAAGCAAGGGAACCCCAGGCTCTGCTCCCCACAGCAATGGCCACAGAACTCACCGGGGTTAACACTGCATGAACTAAAAGCAGTAGGTTTAAAAAACCCAAATTATTTGGATAGATCTGTAGATTTCAAGGAATCTATAGAAAACAGATGGTCAATAAGTCTATTAATTGTTTGCAACCCCTTAATGAGATTTGGGTTAATTTCTAAACAAACCTATTATTCCCCAGTAAGTTCTACCGCATGGGAAGTACTCAAACAGTTACAACCATGCAACTTCCTTATTTATTTTTTTAATTATAAACAAGAAACCAATCATTTAGCCCTACTGCAGGTTAGAAGTTCAAGACAGGCATTTTTCATCTAATCATACAGCAACAGCAAAGCATTAAACCTGCCTGATCAACCTTTTGTGTTGCTGAAGTTAACGTGGCCCCTTACCGGGAAGCAGAATTCCAGATGCCAAACACTCCATCACTCGTCGCAACGCTTCCCCAGCGCCCAAAGGTCTATTGCAAGTACCTATAGATTTTTCACATATAAGCTCGAGTGGCTAGAAGACATTAAATTACGATTAGTATGGGCACACGGGTAACTGTAACTGCAGTTAAATATGGAGGGGCAGAGGGGAAGAATACCCTCATCCGCTTACTTTGTCTGTAACGCACTACAGGTCTAACTGCCGGAGCCATCCCGAGGACAGCTCATGGCACACGGATTTGTTCCCTGCGCTGAGTCACCTTTTGAGGAAAGCAACTGCTCTCCATTAACTGCCTGGGAAATCTAAAAGGAGGAGCCTTCTAAAGCCAAGTCATGTGAGTATTTCCCTCCTCTCAAAGGTTATCGGTTCTACACTGGAGAACACACTGCCTCCCCTGACCTACAAAGTGTTCCTCTCTGGATGTGCAGAACATTTGGCCCTCTCCAAACTGACGTGAAACGGAATCCTCTGGCAGGAGCAGCAGTGTCATGGCAGCAGGGTGTTTTTGAAAGGCCAAACTCGGAGGAAACAAGTGGGATTCTATTGCAAGCCCATGAGGACGTGCAAAGCCCCCAGCATTATGCCTCTTCCCATGGTATCTGTACCTCTTACAGACTAAACAAATAGTCACCTTCTTTTCCCTTCCTACGAGCACTTTTCTGCACAGGTGAGAGTTAGTGGGGAGTAAAAGGCAAGGGTTAGGGAGGAGTTCACACAGTGCACTGCTTTCTCCAATCCAGACCCTGCTACAACTCTCGGGAGATGTGAGAGCTGACCCTGTGCCCTTCAGCTCCTTCTGTACTTACCCATCCTTTCAGTGGTGCCCATGTGGGGACTCTGTTGCACAAATCCCGCAGAATACGAAGGACAATTACACATGATTTTAGTCCATTTGCCCTGGCCTAAAACAAACAAAATGATTCCAGTACACCTGCAAAAACCTGGCCTTCAATTTTGCTTTTCTTTTTAAATGCACAGAGTCCTGGGATAGATTTTTTTGTGTGTTATTATTACTTAATACTTAATCAGCTTCATGCAAAATAAAAACAGGTATATAAAAGTAAAATACTTCAATTTAGAGAGACATATAAAAGAGGAAGTAAAATGTCAAGATTGCTTTTGTAGCCTCATGACAACTCTAGACCAGTTGGCTGTCTACCTGCCACGCTTGCCCTGCTACAGTACAGCACTGAATGCGGAGTTCTACACCTTCGCTCTATTAGGGGCTAATCAGAAATTAAAGAGGCATTAAAATTAAAACTGTCTCAAATTAAAACCTCGTAAGGCTACAATAACAACAAGGTAAGAACAAATAGCCAACCTGAAACCATTTGGCGTGCCGCAGAGACGCCAAGGCCTCCAGGCATTTCTGCCTGTCCAATAAGTCCGGAGGATCTTTCATCGCAACATTATCTACTGGTAAAAATGGGATAAAAAGAGACAGATACAATTTGACCAAGGGGTTTCTGTCACAATACAAAAAGAGCGGCAGCATCTCAATGAGATAATAAGACTCCCAGAATTTAAGTGCACCATGTTATTTAATTTAAACAAGCCATTAAATGTAGTAAATGTGCACATGTGCAACAGAAGCAAAGGCATTCACTCCTTGTAAAATAATAGTAATAATAAAGATGGCCACTGCTACAGACGATCTGGGATCTTATTAAAAATGTAGAACACATTTCAGGGCAGAAAATAGCTATATAGCACTTTTCCTTTTTTTTTTTTTGCTTGGGTTGTATTGGGCTTTTTTTTTTCCCTCTTCTTTTTTATTCCACAAAAGTGGGACAGAATTTCAAAGAGACAAGTTTCTTTTGATTCTTGCTGGGATATAAAAAATAAAATAAATAAAGAAAAACATTAAATATTTTTGAAATATTATTACACGAACATTTTAAAAGTTTGATTAGTCTTTCATATAACCAGAACATATGAAAGAACTAAGTTTGGTAACTTCCAGATTATTAACATATTAGAGAGGTGGTCCCCTCGTGTAAAAATCTTCTCAACAGCAGCTGAAGAAGGATTTGAGAGACAAGACACTGGTATCTTCTGTGCAGGTTTACACTTTTTTCTTTTTTCCCCCCTTTCTCTTTTTTATCCAATGTGGACTGCTTTTAGCAGTCATAATCGATTCTATAGTGAGGTACATTATGCATCAGTCCTTTCTTCCCTAAACGTTCTGGGGTTTTTTGGTGTTTACCTGAGGAGTTATCAGCATCCAGCTGCTCTGGAAACTCTGCAAAAGTGACAGACTTCGCAGATCTGTGAAGTCCGGTTAAAAATGGAGTTTTTAGCTGACATGAGAAGAACGTATTGGAAGAACTAAATGAATCCATGGCTCAATTAAAACCTTGAATATGTTTTTTTCCTATGAATACACAATTACTTTTTATTTCAAAATAAATACTTTGGAAATACAGTCTTGTCATTAATCATAATGGTCAATTCTCCAGGTCTTGAGACCTATTGCAGGTCTGAGTGAAATACAATATCCAAATTGTAGACTCTGGTAGATAAGCAAAATCCAGCAAGATTTGTAAAATAGGAGGACAAGTTTGGAGAAAAAAAGTACCACCAATTTGTACTACAATTTATTAGTAACATCTCAAAGTACGTTTTCATGGGTTACTTTGGAATGTATCAGTTGCACGTGCAATTGCAACTTTGGTGTTAAAGCTGCTTCATCTCCTGTTCCATTCAATGGGAAGGTTACTCTGGTAAAAGCACATTATGTTATGATGGATAAAAGAGCCCAAAGCCAAAAAAAAAAAACCAACAGTGTAAAACTGAACAGAACCAGGTACCTTGTCTGAGGGTTCGTAGGTGCAGCTGGCACCCGCTGGCTCTGCTGGCAGCAGAAGATGTAAGTGCTATAAGCTTATTTTCTAACCCCAATGAACTTCACAGCAGATATTTGCATTGTCTCTTATTGCCCTCATCAACAGTATTGCAATATTGGATTAATCACTCCTCTCACCTGTTTTCCAAATAAAAGCTCCAAAGCCTCAAGGCACTAGATTTCTGTGAGCACAAAAGGTCACTTTGAAACACAAGATTTGCTTCTAAATTTCCTTTGCAGTTTGATTATTCTCAGGAGTGATGTTTTGTGGCACACAGGACATGTACATCTATGTAGTTCTGCAACTTTATTGTGGACAATATAAACATCTGCTTAAAGCTCATGTACTGTATAAAACAACTACTGTCAATGAATGATCAGAATCTTATTTTAAAACATTAGAAATGGCAAAGGTGACTGATTGCAAAATCATTTAATTTCTTGCAATGAACTGGGTCTTTAAATGCTTAGGGAATTGTTCTTAGGATTGTACAAGGCTTTGCTGGAGTCTGTTGCAGCCATTGACGAAGTAATTTTTTTCTTTAAACTACAAAACAAACAGAATAGTTGTCATCTTTGGTCCCGTGAATGAAAAGGCTTTTCTATTCTCATAACATTTAATTTGTTTCCAACAAGTTACCCTTAATCCTGTAGGAAAAAGTAAGAGTCTATTTCCAAAGGTCTAAATTACATATATTGCAGAGAATTTTGCCAATGACGAGTTTGGCAGTAGTGCCCTGAGCACTGTCCCAGATGTTGCAGTCAGCCAGCTTTTGGGTGCAAGATTCTATTAAACAGAAAGATGAAGAGAACAGGCAGTGAAGGGGGCGAGCGGCTTTAGCAGGCTCCCTTTCGACACCCTCGGGAGAATGGCATGTTTCTTCATGCTCTGCCAGTCAGGAAAGTGAGACCCAATCCAAATTTTCAAAATGCGATTGCAAAGCTTTACTTCTTTTCTGGTGGTTTTAAGAAGGGCAATGATGCAGGGAGTCTAATAAACAATTAAGAACAAAGCCCTGACGTTAGCTCACACTATGCAACACAGCACCCATCCTTCAGTGATTCTCTCCCACTTGCTGTATGTGTTCTCTTCACACAGGAGCTGCCATCATCACTCAGTTACAGCCAGCCACGCGAGGAGCGTTGTCTTCTCCACGGAGGCAGGGCACAGCTGGGGCTCCTTGCCCCTTCGCAGCATCACTGGCCGCGTCTGCGCAGCCAAGGCAGCAGCAGAGGCAGATGGTTCTCAAGGAGCAAGGTCCATTTCAGCCCCACTTTGGTAAATTAACTTAATTATTACGTAAGCGCATTGTTACTGCACGCTCGGTAGCAACAACTGATTTGCAAACTACAAGGTTCTGGTCTGGAAAGCCCAATTTATATTTTATGCAATGATTAAAAAAACTCAGTTTCTTAAGTTTTAAATTTAAAACTGATGCAAAATGTGGGAATTTTAGGTGCTTGACTTCTCAAGTCGACATGAGAAAGCAGAGCTTTATGGATAGCCATTTGTGAGAAACACCGAGATGCACACACACACTGGGCCACTATTTATTTTTGCTACCAAGCAGCAAAAACAAATAGGACAAACACCACATCTTAAACATGAACACTCTTCCAGAGAGGCGGGGACTGAAGAGAAATCCGGGAATGTTTTTGGATACATTCTGACACCAGGGCATGAAGGCACACACAGCATTCCCACAGGACACGGGGGAGCGCTGGGAGGCGGTTGGGCCCCGCGGGGGTTAGAGAGGGGTTAGTGCCGCTCCCATCCACCGAAACCTTGGTCAGTTTCGCGCCGCCGCTGCCCCGGGGGGGGCTCCGGGGGAACCCGCGGCAGCGCCCGGCGCCCACGGCACATCTTACAGCCAGATGAAGGGCAAGTTGACAAGTGTTTTGAGCTCCTTCATTCAAAAGAATGGATGGAATAAACTCAAAACGTGTTTGGTCTTTTGCTTTTTTTTTTTTAACTGCACAGAAAGTCTATTTACATTTAGTTGGCATTATTTGGGGGTACTGAAAAAATATGGCAGTGCTTTGGAGAGCAAGGTATTTTCATCAGACAGTTTCTCTGAGTATTTTTGTCTGAATCTGTGACTGATACAGTTGGAAATAGTACAGAAAAAAGTACTTCTTCCCTTTAAATTTACTTAGTGACATCTGCATAATGTTTCACATACCTTTGGAAAGGAGTATGATAAATGTCTCTGGTTCATCACAAGTGAACAATGTCAGAGAAGCTGGGCTTTAAAACAAGGTCCATTACCCTATTAACTGTCCTCATCAGCTGCACCAAAACGACAGCGTAACACCACTCTTCAGAGAGGTAGTAAGAGCATTTTAAGTTTCAAAAGAATTAGTACAGAATTAAAAAAAAAATATTTTAAGATAACAAAATATAACTTTTTAAATGTAAGAAAGCATAAAAATCCAAATCCTCATTCAGTTTGAGATCAATTTAGGAGTCCCTAGAGTTTACTGCCACAACAGCAAGAAAATACTTGGACGGAAGCCTTTGTACAAAACTGTATCCACTTCTGAGAATCTTACAAACCCTTTATCATTAACATTTGTTCTGCACTTTGTGCTCTTTCTCACAAACATGGATCAGCTGCAACAACTACAGGGCTGATCTCAGCATCTTTTGGGAAGTTGAAGAACAACTGCCATTTATTTTTAATGGTATTGCAAAAGAGCATGGTTGCTAATTTGAGAATAAACAGACATTGCAATTAGGGAATCTTTGCCATTCATCTGTTTTGTAAGATTTTTCTGCATCCAACTGCTGCCAAAGTTAGATCTCATTGGAAAAGGGATCCTTCCTGCCATCTCCTGGGACAAACCCGGAGAGAAACTGACCAACATTTCTCCTTGTGTCGGAATTCCATGTGGGAGAGGGGAGGAAGCGGAGGACTGGTGGCAAGTCTAGAAATGGGAAGAGAGCGAGAGGGAGTTCCCTGGCCCAGGCGGGCCCGGCTGCCTCAGGTGTCATGACAGAGAGTGGCCAGTTGGTCAAAGGTCTGACATCGTCCAGTGGCAAAGTTTCTAGGGATAGGTTTGGGAAGCGGAAGCAGAAATTACTGATGAGATTTTTAAAATAGAACAAAGTATGGCTACGTTTGCTCTTCTCTATTTCTCTTGGTTTGTTTCCAACCTCATTGACACTACAGTCAACATTCCTCTAGCAAGGGGTGCAGGGCTACATCGGGTGTCAGGCAGTTAGGGAGGAGGAACAGAAAGAAACTAAGTTACAGTTTTCTATATCTATTTTGCTCTAAGGACATGAGGTACAATGTTCAATTCAGAATCAAAAGTGCTCAGTTATAGTACTGAAACTTCAATTGCATCCCAGCTAGGATATTCTTAAAGCTAGAAACATACATGTACGTATCATCAATTAATAAAAAATTGAGGGCCAGGACAACATACTTGCAGCTTTGCAGGAGAGGGTTTTTTAATGTAAAAAGAGAGACAATTTTGAGTTTTTCAAGATACTACGAACCAATCCCACTTGACTGACTTAATTTGAAAACAAGACTGTGCAGCACTGGGGTGCTCAGAAATTAACTAGCAAGTCTGAGAGAAACAACTAAGATCTAATTGTATGTCAAAGTTAACACTGCAGAAATATTGCTTGCAAATGAAAATATGCATATTAACATGAAAATTAAGTGACTGTTGTCTTTTTAAGGCACAAATAAAGTAACTTACCATGGCAATAGCCAATCTATTTAGTATGTGGCGCACAATTAGAAAGCTACTTCCCCATTAACCCTGTGCTGCACAGTCAGGGCATTTAGATAGAACAGTTAAAAACAAGGTAAAATGCTCTGGGTACCTCCTTCCTTCTTCTCTGCTTCATCTCGAATGAGAGGGGATGTAAGTATCACCTTCAAAGTTAGCTTGGGCTCCTTTGTGTTACGAATAATAATAGCTGCCTCGTTTACATGCTCCTCCACAAGATACTTCTCTTCTGTCAGTTTCTGAAAGTCACCAAGAAAGATTTCAAGAATCTCTCAATCAGCTGAAAAACTGCAGAATCTCTGTATGTGCATGTGCCTCAACTAAGGAGCAGCGCACAAGATATTGCAGCAACAAATAAGGCCTTGCCTCTCTCATTAAAAACAAACAGAACTCCAGTAACATGCTTCAGAAAAAGGGGCTGCAGCAAGTTTAATGAGAACATTTAGTTCCACTAGATTACCACTTTTTTAAAAAATCTTTTTTTTTTTTTTTAAATAAAGGCAGAAGCTGACTTTCATAGCTGCTAGTGTGCAAAACACCACCAGCAACTGCTGTTCTTAATAAGCACACGCTTCTCCAGTGACGCTGCCTCTAAACATGAAAGCTCTCCCATGCACCAGAGCCCTCAGGCACATGGATGACAGGTTCCAGCGCAGGAGCCAGACCAGCTCGCCCAGTCCATGTACTGCCATGAAGTACAACCAAATACACCTCGGCCATCTCTTCCCAACCCTGAGATACTCTTCAGAAGCGCTGGCCACACATTTCATCACCTCTCCAAATAGTCTGTTCTGATTCTTAGCCGCACATGTAATTTCAATGACCTATTTTGCAACAAAAGTCCCCCTTGCTTCTGCTCCAGTCACTTCTCAACCTACCTTAATATCACCTAATAGTGATACAGAATCACTATTACTTTACAAATAACCCTTAATGTTTTAAAACACCTGCATTTGGTCTTGACTTTTTCCAAACCAGACACTTTTAATTATGTGGTTTTCTAGGTGCTCATTCTGACTCATCTGATTTTCTCCATCTTGTCCATCCATCTCCCTTTCCACATAGCACTTGAAACTGGACGCAGGACAACACTGTCACCCACTTCAATCATTAATACCAGCCCCAGGAGAGATCCCTGACAATGCCTGGAAAACCTGACCTTCCTCTCAAGAGCACAACACTTGATCAAGTGCTTTTTAAATTGCTTTCAATAAACTTGTTATTTCTTGCTTAGATTTCTTTTGTAGATAATACTATAACTGCCTTGTTCCATTAACGTGCATTGTATCAAGTTATCTCAAGTGATGGTATCTGCAGGTATTTCATGAGTCCTTTGGGACCTCTCTCAGGCTCCAAAAGTGCAACGACAACCACAGCTGGTTCCGAGTCCTAAAGCTGTTCCTTGTGTTCGTGACTTTGCTTCGGTTAGACCGTATCTAACATATACTCTAACTTCTTTCCCTATTCTAACTTCTTTCTGTTGCAGTCTGTGCTCCTGCAGCTCTGTTCTTGTTGGGATAAAAACATTTAAGGATCTGCTCCCTACAAGCCCTCAAAGCAGCAGCGTTAACTCTCTGTACCTCGTTTGCTCTCTTTGTCCTAAGGGCCTACACCTTCCTTCTCCTTCCTGTGCCTGATGCCTCTGCAGAACCTTGCGCTGTCTTTTATGCCCAAGACAGTTGTAGCTGGATTCATGACTCAGGTTCCTCTTACCTCACAGTGCTTCCCCACAGGATCCTACCTACTTGTCCCTTGAATTTATTGCAGTCTTCACATCTTTTAATTAAGTCTCTTCTGCCGTTCTCTCTCTTTTTGAAGCATATGCTAACTTTTCTTATCACTTTCAACCTCATTTCACGCCTCGCTACAAGCAAGTAAAATTTACTCTTTACTACTCGATACTTCCCTATCATTTTCAAACAAGTAAAATTTACTCTTTACTACTCAACAGATCCTTAGCATTTTCAGCTGTGGATAAGGCCACATCTGCAGGCTCATTATCTCATTAAAACATGCCCTTTACATGAAAAAACAAACAGTGAGAACAAACAGCTGCCAAGAATGGTAAAACACATACTGTGTATGTGGAAATAGACACAAGGCAGAAAAGCAGATCAAGTTTGGACAGAATTTGGAGAGAGGCACTGGCAGCAGAATACTTTAGGGCACAGCTTCTGGGCAACAGTGTATGTCACTCTGGGAGCTGGACTGATTTTTCAGACTCAGAACTCAGACAGAAAGGTATTATCCCCAGCTGCTTCAGTGACCAGTATTAGCTGTAAGTGCTGCCTACTGGATAACATCATCAAATTAAATAGCCATAAATAAAAAGAATTATGTGCTCATGAATAACATGAGCTCAAGTGAGTGACCACCTAAAGTGAGTTGCTCTCACTTCACAAGTACAGAGGTGTTCATCTCGGGACAGCCCAAGCGAAGCAGCTGCAGTGAGGAGCTGCAGGTTCAGGCAGGGGACAGGGGACACCACCACAGAGCGACTCACACGCTCACGCAGGGACAGTTTCTGGGACTGCATTTTGGCTCACATTAGTGGGTGGAGCAGAGAGCAAAAATCAGCTGGGTTAGTTACCAAACAGAAAGGTGAGCTGCCATCATTGGAAAAGTGACATCTCAAATATGGATTAGGCAACAACAGGAATAAGATGTGAAATTTTGTGAATAGCTACTTCACGTCACCACATTAAACATGCCACACACCCTAGATGCTGTCCTAGATTCAGATTACATTTCTTTATATCACTTGTCTTTCTTCCTGGAACAAATTCCAGCCTTTACCCGAATAGACCCTGCAGCACTATCAGCCAGTGTTAGAGGAGTACCCTGAGGTAACTCACCTGAATTTGGGCTGGGAGATTGTCTTTAACTATACACAGCAACGTCTTTGTGGGCTTTTCTTTGCACATGAGAACCAGCTCCAGATCCATATCGTCCTTTATCAGCAAGCCCTTCGCAACCAAGCCGATTCTCATAACACCACACAACGTCCGGCCACCTTGGTCCCTGGAAATGAAAGAGTTTGGAGTAATTAAAATGGTATTTTCACACATTCAAAATACTTGCATTATCCTACCACGGTGAGGAGTTAAAGGGATGGGACTGATGACTGTGCTAAAGTGGCATATCGCTGATCAGAAATGAAACATATACACTCTTTTCATGCAGGTAGCTCCTATGAAAAAATTAATTAATTGAAGCACCGATGTGCAATTCAAGCAAAAGCAGAAGTTGCCCACCTCGAGTCACAAGGCTCAAAAAAGCCCAAATTCACTATCCACAGATCTGCCAAAAGACCAGAATAATTAATCTAGAATATTTTAAATGGAAAGGCAGGAATAAGTGCTTAAATAACAGACAAATGAAAAGGAGGAATGACACAGAAAATGAAGTAGCAGTCCCAGACTAGTTACCATCCTTGGAACAGCCAGAAGCGAACTAACAAGAACTGTTAGAAAAGTAACCACCACCTTGACTTTCACCCTGAACTACGCTACTTTAACAGCACCTGGATGTAAATGTGAGAAAACACAGAACGCTGTGCCCCTTTTAGCTTATAAGGTGATGAGTAAAATAATTTGTCCCAAACAAAGGCATAAATATGCAAACTATTTTTATGTATAAATAATACACTGATGTTTACAAAAAAAGTACTCTAACTTTGTAACAGAGCACAGGCATGGAAAATCCTGAAGGCACATGTTTTTTCCTGAAGAATCTATTCTGCTCCTGTTTCCCCAAATCAGAAGACACCCAAGAACGCTGCCAGTAATGCCAAGAAGTCCCCACCGGAGCACACAGCACCCTGCCTGTCAGGAAAGGCTGTTCTGCAGCAAAACTCTGAGCTTAGATACCTTCCTGGAGAAGATGACAAAACTTAATTGTCCATTTGTGCAGAAGTGGGTCTTAGTCCAAGGCATTCCCATCTGGTACTGCAAGAGCAGACTGTACTTCCACCATCCCAAAATGTAAACAACTTCACATACATATCGTATACCAGGACACCAAAAATTAAAAAAGGTCTCACAATAAACCTTTCACTGCCGTAAAAGGTGTCAGAAAACATAACAAATATAGATGAAATAATAAGTGTATTCTTATCAGTTTCTTATCAGTATCACTTTATCAGTTTTAATATCAGAACTTACTGGGCAAAGCCCATGTAGCAGCAGACCTCCTTAATATTCCATGTGTCATTGGGAAGGAAATGGAAGAGCCCTTTGCTACGTCTCTGTGCTGGTTCTGCCACAGATGCACCAGCTGAAGTCCCAGGAAGCTCGGTGGAGAACGGCTGTATCACAGGAACTTTGCTAAATGTGACTTCACAACATCACAGCAAAATAAATAAATAGAGAGCAGCTGCTGCCCACATTGGGCTTATTACTATTCCCTGCACTCGCTCTATGTGCTCCCACCTCAGAAGTCCAAATATATCTGCTTCCTCCTGTGAACACTGGTACGTAACAGACACCAGTAACACTGCGGCTCGTATTTAGAAGGCAAGGAACCCATTCAGAGCAACGCAGTAACACAGCATGAGGCTCATTCACTCACTTGGCATTGCTTTCTGCAGCTTCCTCCTTGGCTTCCACATCACCCTCGCATTTCGTAGACTTGTTCTTTTCATCCATCCAGTCAGAGACATGTTTAAGGGCACATTCTACTGTTGATACCATGTTCTGGACAGCTTCAAGTTCCTCTGGAGATGGATAAATGGTTGAATGTTTCACCATAACATGGCGGTCATCATTAGCAAAAGATCGGATAGATCTCTGTTATGAAGTGGGAAACAGGGGGGAAAAAAAGAACAAAGTTATTGGATTATCAACAGAAGGACTTTGCCTGAATGGGAATCCTCCCTGAGACGTAGGAAAGCGTTTTATGATGACCATTGTTTATAGTCATACAGGAGTGATTTCTTACCGTTACTTAAAGAAATTTAAAAAGAGAAAAAATAAGAAACCAAATACCAGTGGAAAACAAAAAAAATCAGCATTAAGCTGGTAAAACATACAATACATTGGGTGGGTTTTATGGCTTCTAATATTTGAGGCCTAAATTCAAGTCTTCAAAATCATTTTATTGGCTACTAGGAGGAACAGGCACATCTGTAGCACAGGTTATGTTTACACATCTGGAGCAGAGTTTATGTCTACTTTAGGAAGAGAGAAATTGTGCTTTAGAGGTACGTTTCCCCACCCGCCCACATGTGACTGTAGGATTCTACACTGCTATATCACATCAGCTGCTCCTGACATCTAAAAATTGAGCAAGCTGAATTCCATCTTTTGCCTGGTGTGTCCACCCTCAGTGGGAGCTGTGACACCGTGTGTGCTTCACACACATCAGAACAAGGGAGAACTTGGATCTAGGACGAGGCGCATCTCCCTACTCCCACATACAGCGATGGGGGATACAAAACAGGGCCAAGCCCTTTCCTATGCATTACTCTGTTTGCAGCGCCTAGAAATGGAGTTTCTGCATCCTGTCCTTTCAGAACTTCCCCCTAATTTTCTTTTTTCTCGTTTTCATTGTTTTTCCTCACTTCTTCCTGCCCTCCCCTCCACGATTCTCTCCGAGAAGAGGGCATGGTCTGTCTGGCTAAGGGACAGAAAGGGCCTTTGAAGGATCTCAAAGGCCTCTTGATGGAATCCTTAAGGAACTGGTCATGATTTCCTGATTCATTACATTCACTTGGTCCCTTCCACCAAAGGTCGATGTGACATCATTCCTTTCCTAAATTTTGCACTCCCACCCGAATGGACAATTAAGGTGGTCAAGAAACCCATCAGTCAGGGTCTGGTATCGTCCCCAGTACTTTCATAGGCTGCAAAATGCTTCCAGGAGGTCCCTCTTGTGGCTCATCCACAACATGGATACGGAAAGAAGCTCCAGTTCAGCAGTGAAAACTGACAAGCTGGATTTACTAGCTCAGCCCCACCTTCTCTTATCTCATGAAATATCAATTTGGGAAAACAGCCAAACAGGAACAAATTAGTAACTCATAAATTACAGGACATTCATTTTCTTTTCTAATGAAGAGGGACTTACAAGATTAATTCTTCATTACAATTTAGACCAAAAATAATAGCAAAATGGGACATTAAAATACAATATAGTGACAACTTTGCTTTATTGAGTGTTCCTCCTCCCTTTGTGCTCTGTAACAGGTAAAAGTCTTGTCTTAGGTCTTCTTTTTGTTTTAAAACATAAACACAGAGCCTATCAGCAGCAATCAGCTACACAAATGTTAGAGAACTGTATTTAAAATTTATTGCATTTATTCTCATTTCTATTCTCTCAGTAATAACCCTTAGAGGACTTAAAAAAAAATACAAATATGCTTAAATTGCTCTCCACAGGTATTTTTCAGAACCTGGGTAGGTGTATTACCTTTTTGTGAACACATCTTCAGAATCTCACCACCACAATCATGCATACTTGCACAGCTTTACAAGTTTCACATCTCTGTCATTCCCAATTTGCAACCAGTACCCGGAAAATCAGAAGTGACTCGTCACTTAAACAGTACACACTGAGAATATTTGTCTACACACATCTAGGCTGTTAACAAAGTGTGCCTAGAACCACAATCAATCAGCTTTTCACACACACAAATAGGAATAATCAACACTCGCTTTTGTGAGGAAGAGGTGGAAGGGGAGTATCAGCGTTTGGTGACGCAATCTGCAAGTTCAAGGTCACTGACGCTGTTTGCTACAGCTTGCTAATGCCGGTTTTATTAGAAAACCTTATGAGCATCCCCTTCCTTCATATTTAATAATTCATGTAATGCAGGCTCACAAGACAACTCTCCGGTTTTAAGAGGCTGACAATATATCAGACCTCATTTGCTCTGCTCAAAGCATGCAGAACCGTCCCTAATTCAGTGCAAGGTCAGAAAATCCCCTTACTCTGGTTTCATCGGGCCCCACACAAGACTGTCAGCAGAGCAGTAATGCAACCCCATAAAAGATGACAAATACCTACCATGGTTTGTTAGTGTTTCAGCTTCTCTCCCTCCCTTTCTCCTTTTCCCTCCTCCTTGGGGTCTTTGCTAAGCGCTGTTTTGCCTGACAGAACCTCTTCATAAGCCTCTCAGTCCCTTGACAGCTCAAGAGTTCATACAGCCAAGGTGCTCCGGGAGTCGCTTTCTGTAATTCACCTGCAAAAAGAGGAACAACTTGAAACCAGAAGAAACAGCATGTTAATTCCAGTGAGTGTTCAATGCAGCACATTAAGTCAAACTACTGATGAAAGCAAGCGGGCTTCAAGATGGGGAGGCAGGCACCGAACCATTTATTCCTGAACAACAAGCAGATGTCACTGGGGAAAGCAACTTTTTGTGATGTGCCCACACGTATGTAACGACTTTCCCCTGCCAGTTAGAGCTTATCTTGGTGCGGTTTGTCAGCCACCTGGCAATCTGAGTTCCTGAAACGACAAAGATGGGAAATCCAACATCTCAAATATGTTGTGTGAAACCAGCTCAAGAAGTCTCTATTTTATGTTGCATGTGCATTAGGAATCAAATGTGCTATATTTAATTATCAAAAAGTAATTATCTGTTGAAATCTCCAGTGCAGCCCTTGATCCTTAATGTGCCAGATGCTGAATGACAAGAACCAAGACTTCAGGTGGCAACAACTCTAAGTTGTTACTTATAAAAAAAGACAAGTACGTTGTAACAAACTGAAGATTTAAGACTCGTGAGAAATCACAATTCAGCTGAAATCACCCACACTGCCCTCCCTGCCCTTCCACTGCTTTTCACAGCACACAACCATTACAAGATCCTGCAAGAGCAGCCTCTGGTACTGCACTAGGAAACAAACACCAGCGCTGGCGGCAGAAGGGACTGCAAATAAAAGCTCGGAAAGGCAAGAGCAGAGCAGAAAAACAGAGCTGGTAATGGGAGAGAGGAAAGTGTAAGCTCATTGCAGAGCAAGACACTCTAGTCCTTGCAGAAAATTCCTGTTTTCCTTTTACTGCACATATTGTTGCATCAGCTTTTCAGCAGCGTTTTGAAGCAACTGGAAACCCAGTCAGTAAATTTCCGCAGACTGACACACACACACACTCAAATGTTTTCCTTCTCTCCTATGTGTCGATCCTTCTTCCCTAGCAATATGTTGCATATTGTCTGTCAGAGAATCCCGACATTGTTAGAGATTAAAAGCATGTTTGGCAACAGCAGAGGGACAGGCAAGATGACTTGAAAGTCGTGTGGCTGCTTAAACCTCAGGGGTGTTACAGGGAATAATTAAAATGTTGCATCCCGTAGGGATTTGAACATGCCAGGGGAAAGGCAACAGCAAATTTTTCTATTTTCCTAGTTAAGAAGAAATGAAGCAGGTTTACAGGACCAATAGCTTTGGCAGCAAGTGCTTAATAGTTGTTTGTTTCTACCTCAAACCACTGCATTTAGGATGTGGAATTGGTTAAACCAAAAAGCAGCCAGAGAAGAACACTGTGCAGGAGCCTGTCTGCTCCAGCAGCTAAGGACTGGCGAGGAAGAAACCCCAAGAGAGTTAAATGCAGTCATACTAAAAATACTCAGGAAAAGCAAGCTTTTCCCTGAAGGACTTCACTTCTTATCACAAAGGCTATATACCCCACCAAGATATATTAACACTCTACCAAATTGCTTCTGAGAAGTGAACACGGAAGGGGATGTTCTTTCATAGGACCAGATTTTTCTCTGAAGAGATCCTGGAAGCCGAGCGGAGGAGAATAAGGAAACATTACTCCTCTGGCACTATTTATTCTATGAGCTAGTCAAAAACTCTTCCACGCTTAATAGCCTTTCATCACCTCCAGAAGCAACCAGACTCCTTATGAGGTCTTTTTGTCTTGCTTTTCTACCAATAATAATACGCTTTTTGAGTCAGTAGATGGCAAGCTAGAGAGACTTTTAAGAGACATGCTTCCAGATCATCTATCTATTTCAAATTAGTTCTCTCTGCAAACTAAATTCCAGCTATCTTCACATGCTCTTCTTTCCCCACGACTCCTACACGTCACATTTTCAGTTTGCTATCTTCTCTGGTAACTGTAACTTGGCAATTCCAGGCAGGGAGAAGGGCACTGGAATGTGTTGCTGACTCCAGCACAGCGTCTCTGGGCTCCAGCACCGCTCCAGGCCGGGCTCCCTCCCTCCGAGGGCTCCGTTGAGCTCCTGCTGACCAGCCTGTCCGGCCTGGAGCAGATGGGCAGGGAGAGCTGGCTGAGCAGATTCTCCTGCTTCAGTAAACTGCTGAGCAGACTCCTGGCTAGAGGGCGAGTCTGCAAACAGACATACCTCAGGGTGCAATTCGGGATGTGCTGAGTGCTTTTCAGTGTTCTTTGAAAATCTGAAACGGACCGAAAATAAGTGTTTCACAGCTACAATGAGGGTTAATTGTTCCACGGAACAGATGAAGCAAAAAATACAAACACCTCTCCATACTCTGCCTTAAGCAAGCAGTAACCATCTTGTTTTCAAGACAAGTTCAAGTTTCAGTGACAAGTAAAAGCTGTTGGAGGATGGTATTTACACGTTTGATGCTACCTGCCCTTTGTCCCAGCACTGAATGGCTGAGGTCAGGCACATCCAGCTGCATTGAGAGAGATCTTTATTATAAAGCTCAGAAAGCTGGAAAAAACCCCAACCCTGGAAGCTGAGTTGAAGCTGATATACGATGTCTTTCAAGTCATTAACATCCTAAGAATATTTCACAGAAACGCGCGCAGGAGTGAAAACCTAATATAGTTCAGACTTTGAGAGAAAATTTTCAACAAAAGCACTAAACAGGAGGGAGTTTACTATAAAAGTGCAGACACAATATACAGAACAAAGTACATTTGACAGCATGCAGAATTAAATTAAGGAAAACTAAAATCAAATCTGCTCCAACCATATGGACCAAGGCAGCAGAACACAGCTCAGCACCAAACACATCAGAAAGCATTATGTGAAGTGAGCAGCAATTCCATAAATCCAACAGCCTCATTTCACTACCAGGCTGCAGCAGGGTGTTTGTCCCTGCATCCTTAGGGAAGTAACAGCTGATGCCCAGAGTCAAAAGCACAACACTCAGATGCACGGTTGTCTTACCCAGGGGCTGCCACCCACACTTGCAAGATAATTTCTAGGAAAAGCTACTGCACTACCAAGACCTTGGTGACCTTGAGAAAGTCACTTCACCTCTGCATCACGTAGCCCTAAAGTGTAAACCAAGAGTAAATAACTTGCTGTCTCCAAACCAGGTCACAGAGGAGCTGAGGAGAGTCTGCATGTGGTTTAAAGTCACTGTGGATTTGACACATTAGAAATGTTATTAAAACACCCTGACAGTCTAACAATGTTTCCATTAAACATCCCATCCTTCACAGCGGAAGTTTATGCTTTGGCACAAGACAAACAAGGAAAAGAATTTGAGATGAGGCCTTTGTAGTAGGATATATTCCTGCATCTGGCGGTTGTGTTCCCAAGGGACAGACATTTAAACAGCCAGAAGTGATGAATATGCTCAGCTGCCTTTGAGTGCTTGTGAACAGAAAAGTGAAAAAGCAGGAGGAACAGGCGCTTGCACTCCATGGGGACTGAACTGCAGCATCAGAATCGGGAGCTACGAGCTCCTAGGAAGGAGACACGAACTGCATTTGGCATCCTGGTGTCCCCTCGCAGCACGGAGCGGAACCGCGCACGGGGGTGTCACTGGTGCAAGAGAGAAGAGGAAACCAGGGGCACTGGGCTCCAAACCCTCACTTCAGCGAGCTGCTGTTCAGGCACCTGGCCAGGCTGAGTAGAATATCAGAAAAATTGGTTGTAAATGCTACATCGAGGCAGCACACACCAACAATACGCAGCTGACGGATTAAAAACAGCCTCCACCCTCCTAATCTACCTCTAACACTAGTGTATCTGCCCATGAGAAATACAGTCAACCACCCTAAGATCATTCAAAGTTTGTGTCAGCAGAGCAGCAAGGACAACTAAGGTTGCTAATAACAAACCAGTGAGTATCTAACACAGCCTGAGGTGTATCAGACACAGTAACAGAAAAGAACTGGAATTTATACAGAATGGGTAAATGCAATTTATATCCTCTTTTTGCTACTTTTAGAAGTCAGAATAAGAGGCTCACAACTTTAAATGGCAAGTTTATTTTGACTTCTCCATTCCGGAGACAGGTAATTTTTCGTCACACCACACAAAGTGCTGCTGAAAATATGTTGTGTTTTTCTGCAGTATAATTTTATTGCTGGCCTTCTGCCAAGAGTCTTTCTGGCAGCATCTCCCACAGTTGGAAACTGTGTATCTGGGTCAGAAAAGACAAGCCGCTTTTCAGAACAGCTCAATACATTTGGCAGAGATGCTGATATTATAATTGAACTCTTTCAGCAACTCTTTTTATGATGTACCCAGACACCAAACAAAACAAGATCTGCAGTGTTGATTAATGTCAAAATAACTGACAGAGAAATATCAAAATAGTTTTCCCTCATGTTAAAAGTATCAACAAACCGAGGAGAACTGATAAGAAATACAATTCATGAGGATTTGGTGAGGAGCATGGGGCAGAGAAATCTGCAAAGTACGACTGACCTTCTACTTGGACAGATATTTACCATTTTAAATCCGAGCTCCCTGTACGTTCTACAGAACTGGTTTCTTCATTCTCTACCACCACATGAAGAGAAATCCTTGTCACTTGCAACCATATAAGCATTCTGTAAAGGAGTGCAACTGTAACACTGGGGTAGGTGTTTAACGAGACTCAGACCGCTTCCAACAATATGCTCAGCGTCCAGTTTCACCTGGAGACTGTATATTCATAGGGGTTTTATTATTTTCCAAGTAATGCAATTCCTGGCAAAGTTGCATCTGGGTTAGCCTTTAAGAAACCTGGAATTTTCCAGCCAAATGAATAATTACGAAGCAACACTACAGTTAAAAGCTGGAAAGGTACTTCCTCTGGCAAATTCTTACACTTCATACTACAAATACCTGAGTCTAGTATTACTCCTGCCGGTTCAGTTCTCACCACATTTCGAGAAAAGGCTCCTGTACTCAGAAATCTCTTAGGAGCAGCCTTTGCCAGGCAGCCCCAACACGAAGCTTTAACAAGGGCCAAGGAGAGGGTAGGGACATACTTGGTGAAATAGATCTGGAATCATGGCACCTGCAATCACCAGAACAGAGGAACCAAAGTCATCTGCCAGGGTCCGGCGCTGGCAGTGCAAGGAGAGCAGCACCAGCCCACTCCTCAGCAAGGGGGAAGCCACGGAGAGAATTCAGCTGTGCCAGGGACAGAGAACTCAGGGACCCTTCCTTCCAAGATGCAACAAAGCACTTGCAACTCAAAATAGCAGAGCTTATATTTTTAGCTCCTGAAAAGAGGGTGAAGAAAAGATGGTCTAAGGGGAAATCATCACCAGCCTAACAGGAAGGTTAAAAAAGCTACACGGAGGCACTGTGTGAGCATGTACACAATCATTTGAAGAAAAAAAAAACGCTATATTTTATAGAGAACCAGACCATCTGATCTCAGAAAGATATATACATTAGTACAAATAACTGCAGATACCAAATATATAGCAAAGGAAAGTAGTTTTGGAAGGAATATAAATCCTTGTCCTTCAGGATTTAAGCTACTATTCACTACTGAGGACAGGAAGATACACCACCAAACTCACTATGGGAGTCTTCAGAGCAGCACGACCAGTTGTGGTCCTCAAGGTATTTTTACATTTATCTACATATATGCTGCAGAGGGTCTCTAATGAAATAATTTTGAAAATGCCTTCATCTTTTGGTATGGGTGTCAAGATGCGAGACTGAGTGGAGACAGACCAAGTGCAAAGAAGAATTACAAATTGGCTGTTGACACTTAAATAACAAATCAACACATGAACATGAATAGTTTGATGTATTTCCTGCTCAACCAGTCAGAAACATCTGAAACAGAATTGCCCGTAAAACTGAGCACTACAGAAAACAAAACATCTAAACAGGAGCACTTCTTGGCAAGTGTGTTAAAAAATAAAATTAAAAAAATCAGAGATTAGATAGTACAAAAATAATTAATAGCAAAGTATTAATTTGAGACAAGGCAGAAACCACCACTGGATTCTCAACGTCTGTGAAATGTTAAAGTGATTTCTGACTTCCAACAGCCCAACGTGGCCATTCCTGCTCTTCTGGCTAAATTGGACAGTGGGAACCTGATGCTACTTTGCTGTACACACCCATTTGTGAAGCAGCCATAATTCGACATCCATGTTCATGATCATCTGAAATTCATAACACAAACTACATTCAATTACAGTTAAGAATTAACTAAGTTAATAAAAAGGATTACATTATGCTGAAATGACACTCACCATCTGCAATGTCATTTTCCAGAGACAGAGCTGGTTTCAGCAGAATTCTGGATCTATGCCTGAAATTACATCACATTCTCCAAAAGAGAATCGCAGTTCTACCTCCTCCACCATATAGCACAGTTTAGCACCATGCTGGGCTTCCCACCACCCGAGCCTTGTCCTGCACTCGCATCCCAACACTAAAGCTTTAAAGACCTTCAAACTCCTTGATACTTTCCATGTCTGTATCATTTGTGTCCACTTCCTCCCCTGCCAGGCTGTCTGTGCTCCAGATCCATGGGGGGAACCAGCCACAATGTTTAAGAGATAAGAACAGGGACGTTCCTTCCCAACACCCTTCAGCTTAACCAAAATAGCTGCAATGCCCCAGTTTCTTCCCTGCTGTGATTCCTACCCCATGGACTGCAGGTATATACATGGAAAAGGCTGGAAATTACGGCATTTCCTCCCTCTGTTGGTAATAAATAAAATAAAATTTATTAAAATAAAAGATTGAGAGAGACTGGAGAACAAACTGTCCTACGGTAAAACTAGTTCTGCTTGTATCGGTGGATTGCACTTCTCATCGGTTCCATGAGGCAACAGCAAAACTCATTTGCTTTACTTGTTTGCATCTCAGGCTAATACATACCTCAGTAATTAGTAAGACGAAAGAGAAAAGCAGCATTGGATCCTAAACCTCTGTGTTGTAAATAAAACAAATTTGGTAATTCTTTCATACAAGTAATACAACATAAATACTATATATTGAGATTCACATTTTTCTAATGTTTACATAATTTCCATTTCAAAGTATTAAGATATTTTTAAGAATAAATGCTATCCTTCTCACTAAAATTTCATAACGCTCAATGGGTTAAGCAACAGCTTCTCCCCCAGAACTTCTTCCCTGATGTCAGTATGTAAAGAAGTTGGCATTTCCAGGATTGCAAACCCACACTAGCTACTGTGCACATCTGCCTTTCAGCCAGTTTAAACATTCATGACTCTCCACATCTCCACTTAAATGCATTTTCTAGTATGTCAGTCTTGCTGCTTCACTGACTTTATTATTTTTTTTATTTAAAGAGAGAAGATGAAGAGATGACCACTAGACTCTGCAAGCTTTGTGCTAAGAGCTCTTGTGCTCTCAGCCAATACACATTCTCCATCAGACTCACTGTGTTTTAGCTCCGTTGTGACTACTGAACAAGTTCAGGTTAGTTTTTTACTTCCTAAATGGCTATTTTTTCAAAGAACATCTTGTCACTGGTTCTAGGTGACTAAAAGCTTCTTTAAGGGTTTTTTTCTCGTGATCTCTCATCCATCCAACCCTGTTATTTTCAGTTTGTTTCTCTCTTACTCTCCCATGTCTTCGATTATTATTTCCAAGGAAGTCTGAAACTCAATGTCACGACACATAAGGCCACAGAAGATCTGAAACAAAATTTGTAACTACGATCTTAGGCTGTTTCAGAACGAAAAGCCTCCTCTTTTGAAACACTTCTCCTTCTCAGTGCTGCAGAGGTGACCCCACAGTCTGCCCAGCCCCAAGCAGCAGAACCCTGTGGGGCTGCTGCACCGTTCAGGTCTCCAGTCCCTCAGCAGGCACAGAACCCTCTGCTACACCACCACAGAACCCACCTTTAATTAATGAATTGCTTCTATGTGACTGACCTGAAATTGATTTTAAGTCATTCACACAAAAAAAAAAAAAAAAGAGAAGAAAGGGGGATTTTTAGTAGAATTGTTGCTGAAAAGCACATGTTCCAAAAAAAAACAGTGTTCAAAGCCAATGAATCAGTGTTAGCAATGGAAGTGTTCGGAGCAAGAAGAATGAAAGAAATACCATCCTGCCAGGCAGAAGCTACCGAATTTGATTCGGAATATAGTGCAAGACCCCCCTCAACAGAAGCAATGGGGACAACTCCCTGGGGAAGAGTACTCTGGCTGTCATTGATTTTCAGCCTCAGAATGCAGTTATTTACTTCAAATGCACAATAACACTCTACCAAAAGGTTCAAATTGGTTTATTTAGGTACGAAAACTAGCAATGATAACCATAATGAAAGTAAAATACAACACCACACCAACACGTTAGGTGGCAGAGAAAGAACTGTCAGTCTGACATCAGTGACTTAAGCCCGCTATTCATCTTGAACAAGATTTTGTAGTAGGAAGACCGAGCTTGGCGAAGAGGAAGAAAGCGCCACAAGCATATTTAGAGACTTAGAAAACTAATATTAAAAAAATGCTATTTCCCTGGAAAACCATGAGTCTAAAAATATTTTAAATTGGCTTAATCCAGCATCTTCTTGCCTCAGCAGATCTACGCTGTGTGCATGTGCTGTCAGATCTGCCAACTTCAGTTGCAAAACTCATCTATTATTCTTCTCTCCAGTCAGCACAGCACAGCTATGGAAAGGCAAAAACAGACAGCTTTAGCAGGGACCATCAGCAATGGCAATGCTCAGTTGGAAGACCACAAGCTAGGTTGCAAAATTAATTTCTCAGTGTAAGTTGTAGCTCTCAGTCTCATCATAGGAATTCCCTTCCTGAGATGAGTAATGAATTCCACAGCCTTTATAGTTTGCTTATTTTTAACATACTGAAATTTAAAAAGTTAGCAAAATTACGGTGAGGTGCCTGTAGCACTATATTCTCCAGTGTCTTTGGCGAATGTAACTGTTTAAGTGATCTTGAACTTGAGAACTTACATTCAATATTTTTTTCTCTTTTGAATTGCAAATAAAATCGGGGGGGAGCGGGGGAGAGAAGCTATGGGTATAAATCTGCCAATCCCACCTAGATCTCATTTTTAAGAACACGGATGTGACTTTGAAATGTAAAGAAAAGAGACCAAAGCAACATACAGGGCTATGAATTAGTTTAATGTCTCTTCACAGATAATGGTATCATCTCTCATGTGCCACTTAGTCTGAACTGCACAAGACCCGTTTAGTTCTTCATTTGTTAACAGAAGCCTTCCTCAGGCTTTGCCATTCACCACTGTTTGCTGTAGATCAAGTAGCCACCATCATACCTGGTTCTCCCTGTCCACATTAAGCACCACATCTCTGAACAGCAAAACATAATGCCATGATCAACATCAGTATCTTGGAGGCAGCACACGTGCCACAAGCCCCAGGAACCCACTTTTTAGTGAGTTTGTGGAGGCTGATAACATGACACCCAGGTTAGGAAGGAGAACTGGGTGACAGCAAGCTGTCACACCTCCGGTGGAGAGGGTCCGTACCCATTTTTCTCCAAGGGAAGCAAACAGACTGTGCAATCAATAGCAGCATTCAAACAGAGATCGATTTACAACAACAAAACTCTCACTTTCTCCCCAAAGCTCACTTCATACACTACAGCTGCTAAAAGTAACACTTGAAATAACTATCAGGGGGAAAACTAGAGAAAAACAATCCAAGTTAGTTTATTTTGGGCCAATAACTGCATTTTGTGTCTAGCCACTTCAGGTTCCCTGATAACAGGAAACCTGCTGTTCCCTAAAAGCAACACTGATGGGATTTGTTTTATTTTTCAAAAGCAGATGCACTTGGAAAGCCACAACCTGTCAGGGTAGGAGAGTGCACAGTTCAAGACACAAAGGACAGGATCAAAACCAAAATAAAAAAACAGTTACTCTATAAATTGATGGGATTCTCCAGAGCTTGGCAATATAAAACCTTTCATCCCTCAGTGAGAAGTTAGGAGGAAACTAGAGTCTGAACGGTTGTATTGCCTGCTTTGCCACCTGTGTAAATCCGTGTCACACCACCATGGTTATTCCAGGGTACCACAGCAAGGAGAACCACCAAAGGGACATCAACATGGAACTCTGCTCTTGTCAGCACAGAACCCCTGCTTGGTTTTCACAGTCTAAAACTGTACTTCAGTGGTAAGAGATTGTCAGATTATAATGCCATCAATCTAGTTTATTCCACAGGTCAAACAAAATTCAACTTTGAAGACTGAAACTTTTGTGTTAATGAGAGAAATCCTTTTTTAAAAAAAAGTACATAGATGTGTTGCTTTGTGCACTGAAAGAGCACTTGCTTCTGCTGTTTTTCAGAGGAATTCTATCCTCTTTGCATGGATCCTCTATTGCGGGAACAAAAGTCTCTGTATTGGGCTCAGTGATATTTTGAAACTCCTACACTTACTGTGAGGGTATTCAGAGGCCAAGAAGAACCATTTTTAGAAGTTAGTTCATCATTAGTTAACTGCAGAAATGCATTAAAGAAAACAATAACAAGGTAAAAGAACATTCTTCCAAAGGCTTTTTGCTTGTTTTGAGAGAAACAAAAAAGCAGCCAACAATTTTTCACTTAGCATTTTGCTCTAAATTTAAAGCATTTAGAACTCTTTTGCTGCAGGACCGGGAAGACAATGCCAGAACCACCAGTGCAGAACTCTCCACACAAGAAAAGGCTGTCCCTGAAATTCAGTGGGCAAATGCCACCAGCTAGTTTCATGCTTTACTGAGACAAAATCCACAAGTTAAATTTAGAATGATGATTTCTGCAGGCACTCAGATGTTTCTGTTTAAAATTTTCTAGAAATTGCAAATTAGAACTTGGCAGACTTGAAAATGACCCAGCATGCATCTTCTGTAATCCAAATCATATTCTGTCCTATTACTCTGTAAAACTGTTCGGAAAAAAAATCATGCCTTTTGACACATGGTTTCAGACAAGCAACAGAGATGTTCCGTTTATTTCTGCGCTAAAAGCAAAACTTAAGTAGTGGGTTTTCCTCTTGGAATACCACTGTGAAAATTAAAAGCTACCAGAGGAATCACAGTTATGTCCACTGGAGAACAGGCATAGTTTGCTGAATAACAATACCTACATAACTGTATTCATTCAAAGTGGCTGTGGTGAGTTTTTTCCATTTACCACGGGGAGAATATATTGCACCCTTAAACACTACAAGATACTCACCAAAGCACCCAGGTGCCACCAAGCAGTTTTGGGGAAGCAACTGGCAGTCCCTGCAAATCCAGCAGCATTGTCTCTGCAGCCATGAAAGAGATTAAGGTTTTTTTGCAACCCAATGAATTGAAGGAAACAGCTCAGAGGTTGCAAACCAAAGAAATCTTGGAAACTACTTCTCCATCTACTGGTAACCAGCCAGTACTACCCAGTGCTGCACCGAGAACCTGGGGGAGATCGCAATCCTCAGGCAGAGACTGAAACACATTACTCGGCCTCTTCCATTTTGATTGCAGTACCAAGATTCAACGTGCTTTTATTAGCAAAAAAACCCATCAGACCTCAGCTACACACACAAGAATTTCACAACACTTCATAAACATTACTTCTCAAATTGCTGTAATAGCACTAAATGTTATGCTGTTGGCACTCAGAAGAGACCCAGTTGCCCAAAGATTGAAGTGACTTGCCCAGTGCTGTGGCAAATCAGTGGTAGGACTTGAAAAAGTAGTTAGTTTTGCATTTACCACACACACTAAGCTCTGGAGCATGCTCTCTCCCCCTCCTCCTTTCCATCCTTTACTATGGCTTCCTTAGTTTAATTTGAACAGGCGCCGCATTGCTGGCAGCTTTTGCTGTTCAGTCTCTGCCTCGCAGGACCCCAGCCACCCTTCACAGCCAGCCTGGCAAACGGTCACAGGAAGTGCTTGACAACAATTACCTGTAGATTCATGAGATTCAAATCAGCAATTCAGCATCTGAATATCGTGCGATTAAATTCAGGAATCTAATTCAGAATGTGTCCTATTTTCAGGCATCTAATTTTTGAGCACTCCACACTTTTGAAAGTCAAACTGACGTGGACTCTGGAACCTTATGTGTCTTTTTCAAAAGAGGACAATGGAGTCCCTCCTTTGTTCGGCAGCAGGACACACACAGTCTGTTCTCAGGAAGAGCCGAAGCCAGAAAAATAAGAACATTTCAGGACACTAGCAAGGGACCCGAGCAATTCTGCAAGACAAAGGAAAGCTGTGGAGCTCCACTCTATAAAGCTGCTCAGCATCGAGCATCTCACTTTGGACACTGAATTCCAGCACATCATTTGGTTTTGAAGAAAAAAAAAAACTTCCCTTGCTATTTGGCATTTCTAAAGCTCTTAAGGTGGCACAGGAGCAGGCTGTGGAGGATATGGGAGCTCATGCTTCTCTCTTCAAAAACAATCAACAAAATAAACAAACAAAGGAATCAGCCAATAAAACCCCTCAGCCTTCACACTAGATATTATGTAGCCATCTAAAACACCCAAAAACAAAGAGGATGCAGAGTCTGACAGCATTTCTCTTACAAATCAGACCAGGAATTGGCAGCTCCTGGCTGAACAGGAGTGCACATCACCACTTCCCTGCCTGCACCCAAAGCACACACCTTCAGTATCTCCACAGTCTTCTCCACACCAAGCCCCAGCCATCTAATAGCAGTTTGTCATTTCTGTGAGTCCCTTCAGGATGGCTACTTTGATCCTAGATCCGCTGACAAGGAGACTAGAGAGTATGTACTTCAACATGATGATCCCTACAATAAGCCCAACTCTGCCAAAAGGTCACTTTTCATCCCTATTGATGCTACTTTTTCCTCCTTCTAACCCCATCTTATCTTAGGTTCCTAAGAAGAAAATAAAACCACAATAAAATAAAAGTAAATGCACACATGTAACAAACATCTACTGCTTCCCCCGGGCTCCGCACATTCTGGATAGTTGGATTTACAGACAATTTTGTCTCCTGTATTCCAAACACAGGTCTAACAGCTACTGGCTTTTCTCTTTCCCTCCATACGAGTCTTAAAAGCTACCCTGTTGCATTCCTTCTGTGCTGGAATATCTGCAAGCTGTCCTTGTGCTGCAGCAGCTCAACCGCTACAGAGGGGCGGTGAGAGGAGACCCAGCTCCGCTGCTGCCGCCTGAAGCCCGGCCACGCGGAGGAGCGGCACAGAAGGCCCTGAAAACTGCATCAGTTCCCCCTGCTCTCCCCCTTCCCTCCAACCTCCCTGCTCAATATGTACTGGGAAGAGAACAGCAAGTTTTTGCAGCCTCATGACAAACTTAGAAGATACTTTTCTTTCTCAACAAGGACAGGCATTTTTCAATCTTTTTCACACAAACGGCTTTCTCTCTACACAATTCCATGAATGCTAGAGTTTTACAGTATGAAGACTGTCAAGTTCTCTGATCTGTTCCAGTATTCTGAAAACTTAAGACTATATTTTGTGCATGCATATTATCAAATTACTATCCAGTCTATCAACACAGTCTTTTCAGGAGATATTCCAAACTTTGGTAGAATATTTTCAGTTGGAAGAGACCTGCAACGACCATTTAGTCCAACTGCAACACAAGAGGAGCACAAATAACGGAAACAGAGCAAGGAAGAGAGATGGGAAGTACAGCAAATCCCTGCTCTCCTCAGCTTGCAGCCAAAATTCAGCCTCCTGCGCATAAGCCTTGCTACTGTGCTGTGTGATGAGGGTAAAGAGAACTCATTGAGACAAGGTGCACCTGCTAAAACTGGCAGTAAAACCAGTCAACTACTGGAAATCGGTAGCGCCCAGTGCAAACAGAAAGCAAGTCTTTGTTCTTCTGGCACAAGAGAACTTCTTTGCTGTGAGTACCACATACAGATCGAACATTTACAGGCAAAAGAAAAGCAGCTAGCCAAGGGATTCATATTAAAATAAAGATTACAGATTGCAGTGTGAAAGGAAACAATAAATGTACCACTGAGTCCCGTGCCCAGACAAGCTCTCCTTGAGCACTTCTTCCTCTGAAGGAGAACTGCAAGGAGACAGCCCGAGCCAACAGTTTCTACAGCAACTGCAGAAGCATCAGTAGGACGATATTCAAACCCTGCAGAAACTGCAGAAGCATCAGTAAATGGATACTCCAGATACTGAAGAACATTTGACGGTTTCCCCTGGACTCTCTACTCTCATTGGGCAATTCATTGATCCCACTCAACTTAGCTCAACCCTATATTGTCTGTTTCTCTGAAAACTCTTCTGAACCCTCTTCCCCCTTGATAGTCTCTCAGAACACTTATTTCCCTCTAAAATGACATGGAACTCGGCACAGCCATCACAGAAAGTTCACATGGGGCTGGAAGGATGACCAAAACCATCCTATAAGGGAGAGACCAAGTGCATCTTTGTGTGGTGCTGCTGCAACTTCTCACTCTGGGTGGAATGCTGTTATGACAATGACACTAGGCTTATGTTGCATTACTAAAAGCACACTTGGAAGCATCTCAACGGGAACCAAAACAGATGTATGTTACTACCCAACTACACAGAAAAAGCAGATCCATTTGTTACATGGTGGTTATTTTAACACTAATGCAGAATCCATATTAAGGAACACAAAATACTGCACCTCTGCACTTGCTAAATTTTTCAACTAAGGACTGTAATTTATTGAAGAACGTTTAAGACAGGCCATATCTCATTTCCTTTTTAAAAATCTGCTTTAATAAGTCACAGAGCCTCAGCAGTCGTGGCTTTATCAGCAGTTCCATATAACTGCTCTTTGCAAGAGTTTAGAAAAAACTCTGCAGTCTTACTTTGTTTCACCCTGAAACTTGGCATAAAGCTCAGGCTCCTGACCCATAGCAAGAAGTTAAACAACATTGCTCATTTGTTTTTAAAACGGTCAGGAAGTCTCCAGTTTCAGGTTCTTCAGTGTTCAGGGTGGAGGTGGGCAATATATACACACAATCCAGGAACATTCAGTATTCAGTCCCTGTCTGCGAAGAATAGGGGTTAATCAGAGAACTGGCAAAGATGTTCTCTGAAAACTGCTCTTATTATTGGCTTATTACATAAGGCCACAGCCACAAAACTGGATTTTTGGTCAAGAGTTCACTACTTATATAATGCTGACTCCCAGCTACCTGCTTAAACACTATCCTTTTATCTCACGGGCTAACAAAAGGAAAGTGACTGAATTCCCACAAAAGATAAAGCAGACTGTATGGAAATAACAAACCCACAAAAGACAGTCTTATTCCCACACTAACGTTAGTAGAAAAGAAACATAAAGATGAAATATTTTGGTTTTGTTTTTGTGCTTTTTGTCATGATGGATTGAAATAGTACCATCACTATTCAGATAGCGACAGCTGTTTTTTCCCAAAATGTGAAGTACTATGAAATCTAAAGTGGAAAAGTATTTTATAAGTTGCTAAAGCATAAGCATACAAAGACAGCTTCTAGATCAAATTTATTCCTTAGCAGGCTAGTTTTGAAAGAATAAAGAGTAGTTCCAGCCAACCATCTTTTAATACAAAGCAATATAAAAATATATTTACCAGCTACAGACAGTGTCAGGTTTCACATAATTTGCCAAGGCTGAAAATTCAACCAAATTTTTTAAATCGTTGAAAATACCCCAGTTACAGGAGGTTCTTGTTCGCCTCCAAGGTGGGAGTCATGATTCTTTTCTCTTACACAAATTTAGACAACTGTGTTCTCTCTTCAGCCTCCTGGCCATCTGTAGAGATGAGGAGGTGTGTACAGATGTGGGCTCAGAGCTGAACAAGCTACTTCTCTGAGCTCATATTTTTGGCAGTCACCAATTTCACCCTCACCCACCAGAAGCAAAGAAGTTATCAGCCTTGTTTCCCCCCAACTTCCCAGTATTTGCCTTCCTGACTTTTCTAGAAAGCTTGTCACCGTATCTACCAGAGTATGTTTATTACTGGTTTTAAAGTAACAGGTTTTGTAAGAGAGGGAAACATTTCAGGTCTTTATAGGGGAACTCCAGACATGAAGAAATCAAATTGTGTGGTAAATCAGTGGCAGAACCTGAAAAGGGGCCAAATGTGCCCCTAATCAATACTGTCAGTTTAATCACCAGACTTTCGCTGCATCAGAGTGTTGCTCTGTGTCTGGTATTAAAGAGTTTACTCACTGGGCTTTTTACCAGCTTCCAGTTTTAGAAGGAATGCTCACAATTACTCGGGGCTTGGCTGTGATGCACACAGCATAACATCCCCGGTTACCATGCATAAGAAACACCACATTTCAAGTCTACAGAGGCCCAGGGAGACAGCCACCCCTCTTTAAGGTCATCCAAATGGCATAGCTGATTACTGTAAAGAAACAAATTAAGTCTCTATATGATTAAAGACTTGGACAGCATAACTGGGTAACCAAAGCAGCTCTAATCTATTTGTTAAGTCCAATTATCTAGACATCAAATCAAGAGATCATGAAGCATTAGAACGTTAAAGAGCTGCTTACTAAACATGTTTAGCTCTCTGAAAAGATGACAGTCACTAAGAATCTGTGGCATGGAAAAGGCTTTCTTCAAACCAGAGATGGGGAGAAACCAGTTCTTGGGCATTTAGGTTTTCCTCTCATCTTCTGTAGAGCTGAACCAGCTATCAGAGTAAAGAGAAAGAGATTAGGATTGGAAGTGGAAGAGGAGTAGGAATCCAGGTGTTCCAAGTCTCTGTGCCATACGCACTTACAAAATAATGTGAGCAGATATCTGAGATTACATATTACATCTGAGATCTCATTTCTCGGTCTAGAAATGTCAAAAGTCTTTGTGAGGCAAATAAGATGTGCCCAAGCTCCTTCACTTTAGTTAGTCCAGCCGCCAGCTCCAATAGGTTCTCAGGTAGGATTTCAGTCTAATTTACTTGAGGTTGAAAAAAAATAAAAAAATTCCAGTTCTCACTGCACTTATTGTTCAGGAAGGGACCTGCAGAAGCCAAAAACTGAAGCCGTACAATTTTTTTTCTCCTTGTGTCAGGGTGAGGAGTTACATAACATTCATCTAAATTATTACATTAACAGAAGACCCCATACCTTGGCACACTTTTTATGTCTATATATAAAAAGAAAAAAAAAAAGCCACTCAGAATTCCAGAATCCACCTCCATAGTAAAGTACAACCCAACCTGAAATTTCTCCTACTGATCTACTCTAAAATCAGTCCAGGCTTGGCTCCGGGGTGCACAACCACCACAATATGTGATATTACAGGGATAAACACTTCCCAGATTTTTATGGGAACCTTCCAATCCACAGTTTTCTCTGCAAGCACTTTATATAGTCTTACAGTTTTACAGACTTCCATATTGTCCTTTATGGATTCCTTGCAACCTCTTCTTTTCAACTATCTTACTCAAAGCTCTGTGTTCCCTGCTGGTCCCATCATACCTCAGATTTCCAGTGGCTGCATGTATTCTCTGGTACTTTGCTCCCTGAAGACACACACCGTACAGCTGCTGCTCCCCCTTCTATTCCAGGGTCTTTTCCATTAAAGCAAATAGTCAAAAATTGACATATTATACATATGGAAATCAAGGAAAGTAGATAAGGAATGCAGAAAAGTACCAATCGCGTGGAGGCTCAGAAAGCAAACTCCAGCACCCCATAACCACAGAAAAAGAGCAAGTTTCCACATGCAAAGAGCTGCCCCTTCAGCACAGAAGTATCAAAAAATAGGAACAAATGACTAATTTTTCTTCTTGCCTTCATACTGGAAAACTGATGTCTTCGCCCAGATTCAGCATCAGTTACACAGCGACCAGCACATCACACCAGAACATCACACCGCTTCCTCGCAGCAGCGCTGGAAAAACCAGCCCCGCGGGTTGTGCCGGCTCAGCGCTGGGGGAGCCATCCCTCCCCATGCCCAGCACCAAGTAATTAAGACCATAAATAGCTGTTGTTCAAATTCAACGCCAAAATTGATTAAATGTTAACACATATTAGTCAGCACTTTCAGATCCTCTGATAATCATAGAAACAAGTAACACGTTAACAAAACCATCCACAACCCAATCCCATTCACCTTATCTACGTAAGGTTACTGGGTTGGAGCCTTTATGGCCACGGTAGGTACGGGAGCAGAAACAGTACAGTTTCACTCCACAGCTGACTCCCACCCCACAGAGAACTCAAATGCTTTTTTTTCCCCCCTTTTAATCCAAACTGTAATTTGTTTTTTAAATGAACTGATTTGTACTGTCTTAACTGTAGGCTTTCAGCCAGTCTCCATGTGATATGTTTAGTACGCCATTCAGCGCTTTGATAAGCAGGCTGTAAAAAGCCCATTTAAGTTAAATACTTCTTTATTCAGGTATGTACCAGCTAGCAATTTTAAGACTGTCGTTTATTTCAACAACGGCAACTAAATTCAGTGGGGTGCAGCATCCTGGCTTGTTTCTTTGCTGAATTTGATACAATCTTTTTAAAGACCAAATATGAGGACATTCAAGAGAGATTCCATGTTTATAGAAAGGGTTAAATAAGGTCTTGGTAACAATGCTTTGGCTGCTACACGGTAACAAAAATCAGAGCCACCTAATGCCCTGCAACAACTAAGAAAATTTTTTATGCCTCCTCCAAGATTAACTAGGATTTACGACAATCCACTGTTCCAGGACCCAGCCTACCCCCTTCAGAATATAGAATAAAAAAGGTGTATCAGTTTCCCAGTATCATTGGCACTAGGATAAACCATTTTGTGGCAAAATCTCACTGGAGAAAATCAGCTGCCTTGCACACCCAAGGAGATGCTGCTCCCGAGCTCACGTCTCCCCAGGCTCTCCAGTGACTGTTCTGCCCCAGCTCATCTCTAGAAACACACAGTACCTGTTTCCAAGCCACCTTCAAAGAGGCTCCACACACACCTGTAGTTCTGTTTATGCTTTTCCAGGAAGGCCGGTACTGCCAGCTGAGAACTGGGATTAGAGGAAGATTCTGTTTAGAGCCATAATCAACTGAATTAATCCCATCGCTGGGGAGAAACATTTCCACATGTAACGTCATATCTGTGTCTCAGAACTCTAAAGACACTTCAAAGCCCAATACTTAGAACACTGTGCTAACACTCAAATCGTTGTATTACAAGTCAAACAAGAAATGTGTTTAGTGAAAGCATCTCCTTCCCAAGAATCAGAGGAAATAGAGAAGTAAAGGCCTCTAAAATCAACTTGTCCTTTTCCGCTCCTACTGCGGGGCAATTTCTAAGAGGCAACGTCGGTTTCTCACCATTGAGCTCACTCTCAAGCCACATGCCAAGTTCTGCTTCAATCATTGTTTCACTTCTTCAGCACTAACTACATCAAAGTTTAAGGTCCAAAATCTTAATCAATTCCGTTTTCTAAGATTTCTTGGAGTTCTGTGACTTCTCATGAGTACCCACTAGTAAGAGTGTTCTTCCCAAACAGAAGTTCAAGCATTTAATTTTTCAATAAAGCCAATTTAAAGTAAATGCACAAAAAGAACAAGCAGCAGCAACATTTAGTTTTCTGTGCTAGCCAGACACACCCCAATTTTATTTTATTTTTAAGCATACAATTAAGAGTCATTTAATTCCCCTATGTAGACATTACATGAAAGAGAAGCATTGCTTTAAGAAGAGCTTAGTACTATTGGTACACAAACCTTACGACAGATAAATTAGAGCCTAGTAAAACAGCATATAATTTACATTTTGTTATGTCAATCACAAGTAGCATCTTGAGGCTCTTAAACAGTATGCCAAGCCACAACATAAGAGAACTAGTTTAAATCAACCCATGTGGCAGGATCATTTAAGTTTCCACAACCCAAGAGATCCCCAAAAATGAGTTAGCAATTGGATTTCGTAAGATTATTCCTGTTATGAAAATATTTTACTACAAGAGTTACAAAGTTTTGCATAATTATAGAAAAATCAATGAAGTAAAACAACAAGTAACCCGTGGCCTTTACTACTTGAGAAGCTGATCACCAAACGTGCAGGTGGCCCAGTGATAGAGCGGCCCCGCTCAGCTGCGTGGAAAATCCACCCATTGGATTAGTCTCCAAGTTCTTGGTTTTAGCCAGCAAAGGAGGAGGGACAGAGCAGCCCAATACCATGCTTTACATACCTTTCATTAACAGCAGAACAAATGACATACCCTGAATGTTTCCTTACGTTTCTCCTATAACCAGCACCTTGTCTACATTCCCGAACCACACAGGACATTAACAGAAAGGTCAGTGTGTGCATGGCCAAGCAGAGGTGTGAATACAAGGCAACAGATCCACACGGGGTGCAACAATTCCTCTTCCATTCCGTGATGTTTAGAGGAAGAAGACAAGAAACATAAGGTAATGATCTACAACAGAAGGAAAAACTACACAAATGCCAAGAAGTACAGAAGTACAACTGAAAAAATATCATCTCTGGTCTTGTAGCTTGTATCAAGTATCTTTTTTTATTTTAAATACAAGCAAATATTTTCAGGTAGAGCAGCTTAGGCTTCTGTTTTCTTAAATATGAAGTACAAAGTTTCTATTTGTCAAATCACGCTGCAAGTACAACATATGTACTCAAATATGATTTCTACAGAAATGTTTGAGACTTGCATTTTTCTGCAGTTTAAATCTAGAACTGGTTTTCATGTTGCTTGAAACAGGAATTTTCCTTTTGATTTCATCACTGCAGCATATACAGCAGTAAAGCCATCGTTACTTGCCAATATCGCTCGGTTTATAGCAAATCCAGGACGCTGCATCAGCCAAGTGCTCCTCGTGTGTATGTTGTTAGAACAGGAAGGTCTTCCCTCCCCCAAACCTCAACACAAAGTAAGTTACAGACATCAAAACGCTCGAGTCCTCTGCTGGCATGGCTGGACTTACCCAAATCCTAACTCGCCAAGGGCTGGAAGTTCCCCTGGTGAGGTGTAGGTGGAACCTCCGCACCCTCACTCGCCTCGCGATGACCAACCCATCCCTGAGGACCTTCCTCTCAACTGCCCTGACTCCTGCCCCTCGCCCAGCCCAGTCTATAGAAATACACAAACAGCCACTAGTTTATGTTTCATATTTACACTTAGACACACTGGCCACTTCTAGGTGTATGTACATCACCACATCCAAGGACAAGACTGCAAATTGCTCTTCTGTGTTTTGACAGATACTTCAACAAGCGTGCTCACAGTGGCTCCTTACACACTCAAAAGCTTGCTAACCAGCCAGGGCATTTCTCTCTCCCCCTCTTTCCAGCCATGGACGTGCTCTTCAAAGAGCTCTATTTACATGCCAAGTTACAAAGTTCAGCTGCTTCCAAAGCAACGTGGAAAAAGTGCAGCTTTTATGATTCTACAGTGGGGTTTTTCACAACATGAAGCAGCTTCTTAGACTACTTTTTTTTTTTTTTTTTTTTTTTTTTTCAAAAAAATATTACTGTCTGTGAAAAGCTATCGCTCTCTTAAATTCAGGTTATTTTTTGTAAGGAGAGAGATACTGGGAGTTCAGTAGTTATATTTTGCAATGTCAGATAAAAGAAAATAAGTTAAATACCTGACAGTACAAAGTAATTTCTTTTTGTAAGAAATCTAAACTGGATCAAAGCTGTGTTCAGTACTACAGCTTGTTTACAGTGAGCAATTTTTTTTTTTTTTTTTTTTTTTATTTCCAAACAGGATTTCACAGTTCAAGAAAAAAAATCTCAGTTCACCCACAGGCCTTTGAGGAACATTCACTGAGGAGCTTCAAAAGAAGAGAGCTCTCTTACTGACTGAGCATCCATAAAAAAACTGCTTACAAGTCACAAACAAGGGTCACCAAAATCTGCATATCCACCCAAGTTTAAACTCCTCCTCTCGTGTTTAGGCATGGCAAGCCTTTTGCCATCCTCAGTTACATCTTTCCATTTCTTCACTCTTTCAATTGCTTCTGAACCTTTGGTTTAAAATCACGTCTGAAATTCCTTCTTCTAGGACAAACCACAAGCCTGGATTTGGTCACTTCTTCAGCAACGCTCATGCCCATTATCATCTGGGGCTCCCCCCAGCCCCAAACACACGAGTATTTCTAGAGAAATTCTATCTCCAGTTCCCCAAGAAATTATGTCCTAGATTTCTACCTTGCATTTAGCCTGTCAACCACCTGGAGTGAGAACCAACATTCCAACAGCATCTTCTTCGTGGAGGGATGACAATATTGTCAATAGTTCAATAATAATGATGTTTGGATTAAAGATCTATGCAAATAAAACGCCTTTGCAAGAACAGGAATAAAAATTAGCAAGGACAAAAGATTCTACTAGAAATACCAAAGCAGCACTAGACTTGCACCATCAATGACAAGATTCTGAGAAACAGAAAACATTAAAACCCTACTGTTAGCAATCCTTACCCTCTCTCTTTTTCATCTCTCCCTTCATTCTACACCAACATGAAGCAGAGGAAAATGATTTAAAAGTTCCAGAGGGAAGAAAGTGACACGTGCCAAGAACTTCCAGAGGCAAGTTCAACTTCCTAAAAATGACCAGGAATTCAGTAGAAGCTACATCCAGTCACAGTTTGCTGACATGGATTTCTTCTTCCTCTCTACACTGGCAGGAAATAACTACAACCCAGCTGCTACAAATTTCTGATGGCCCATCTAAGAGGAGGGCTATTTAAATTCTTGGAAAACACTTTTGCTTTTCAGACACTGTGAGCAATGGCCTTGTGCAAATAAAGGAACACAGCAACAACCTCCACAGAGACACCACCGGCCCTTCCTCCCTCCCCATTCTGAAAGTTTTGTTTTTAAAGCCTCCCCTCCAAGTGCAGGCAGCACTTTTCCACCTTCCTTCCTTCCTGCAAACACCAGGCCCTCTCTGCCTCCACAGTCGCTTCCTTTGGGTCTCTCGAACATGGTTACCATATCTTTAAAAATGAACTGCAACAAGACCAAGTTTTCCAAACAGTTCTTCCTTCTCCATTCTTTCCAAGGATGTTAAATTATTCTGCATGAATGAAGGAAATTATTTTAATTTTCTCTCTTTACCCTAGAAGGCCAGGTTTCAAATGCTGACTGGAACACACAGCTACTTTAATTTAAGTTAAATAGCTCAGCTATTTTAATTTAAGTTAAAGTTGCACAAACATTTTTTGCAACTGGGGATCTGAAATACCTTCTGTTCTGAGAGCAATGCCCCATTATGTCTTTCTTTACTCTAGCCACATTTAGAATATCTAAGTTTTCGGGACAAAGTAAGATAACTTTTAAAAAAAATGTTACCAAACTATAGTATATAGCTAAAGAAAACAAATCCCAAATTCAGACATGTCCAGGAGCCCTCTTTTATCATTTTTTGGCACTCCTGTATCCTGTGCAGGAGCGATTTGGAACGCGCGCTCTCTGGGGCAGGACATTTTCTTACTTTCTGTAAATCACACGGCACCATTTTCAGAACCACGTAAATAAACAATCAGGGGTTTGGCCGGACAACGCCAATTTCTACAGCGATTCAAAACTCCACGTTTTCTCTGCCCAGGAACCTGCGAGTGACCCCCGGGCATCCATCCACGGGAACTTCTCACCTCCAGCAGAAGGAGCGGGTTAATGATTAACAGAATCCGGGGCAAAACAAACGCAGAATGAAAGAGACGAAGAAAACAAAACAAACCCGCACCGCGAACCGAACCGCCGGTGATTCCCTCAGCCGCGGGCAGCCGGTACCGGGGGGGAATCGG